>NW_026612665.1:0-134982 GCF_029582105.1 Oenanthe melanoleuca
ATGTTAATTTAAGAAAGGTACTAGACACAGAGGAAATCAAATATGCAGCTCATTGGTTAGAGAATGTGGAGAGGGATAAGAAAGTGAAAGTGTATAAAGTGTCTAAGGAGCAAGATATGGAGAAGGAGACAGCACTTGGGAAGGGGTGGGATCCCTTGGATTGCCTCCCACCACCTCCCCCTCCGAGTCCACCTGCAGTCCATCCTCCTCCGTCAGTGCTACCTCCTCCAGCCCAACATACAGCTGTGACTGTTTACCCTGTTTCAACCTCTACTCTCTCAGCCGTATCATCCCCACCTCCGTAAACCTCTCCGGGACACGCCTCTCTTATTTCCCCTATGCCTCCTGTTTCACTCCCTGTTTCCCAAGTGTCACCTCCCACTCTCCCAGGACCCCTTCCAGCTCTTCAGGCTCCCAGAGAAACCTCAACACTCTCTCTCCCTACCTCTGTAACTCCACCCTGTCCTTCCAACCCCTGTCCAGCATCCCAAGGTATTCCTATTCCCATCCCTGCCCCCAAAACCTTCCAAAGTGCTCAAGCTTGTGCTGAGGAAGAAATGTCAGGTACGCTAGATGGTGGCCCACAAGGTCAGAGCTGTAATACCGGATATCAGACTAGAAGATGTCAGGATGAGAGAAAATCCGAACGGATGTTACCTCTGAGGGAAGTACCCATGGGAGCTGCTAGAGGGGGATAGGTTTTGTAAATGCTCCATTGACTGCCTCTGAGATGAGAAGTTTTAAAAAAGAGATAAAAAGTTCGCTGGAAGATCCAACAGGAATATCGCAACAATTAGACCAGTTCTTAGGTCCTAGTATATATACATGGGAGGAATTAAATTCAGTTTTGGGTATACTCTTTTCTCCAGAGGAAATCCAATTAATCTGGGCTGCAGCAATGAGAATCTGGGACAGAGAAGATCGAGTTGGTCCTAGGGGAGAGGAAAAAATACCACAAAATCCACCAAACTGGGATCCAAATGAAGAGGATGGGAGGAGAAATATGAGGGACTACAGAACTTTAATTACAAGAGGGATATGAGAGGCAGTCCCTAGAGCCAACAATGCCAAATTAGCATTTGACAATCAACAGGAAAAGGACGAGTCACCACGTGTATGGCTTGAAAGATTAAAAAGAGACTTCCAGTTGTATTCTAGTGTGGATCCGGAGAGTCCAGAAGGACAAGTGTTAATAAAAATTCAAATTGTATCTAAAGCCTAGGTTGATATCAGGAGGAAATTAGAAAAGCTGGACGATTGGCAAGAAAAGGGTTTGAATGGGTTGTTAAGAGAGGCACAAAAGGTATATCTAAGGAGAGAGGAAGAAAAGGCTAAGACAAAGGCGAAAATCATGGTGGAAGTCGCAAGAGAGAGTGTGGGAACTGGAAAAAGTGAACCAACAGGGGCTAGAAAAAGTGAGCCAAGGGAGACTGGAAGAAGTGAACCCAAAGGGAAAGTAGAAGAAGAGAAGGAATTAGACAGGGGGAGGAAAACATCAGGTATGGATCTGGTTTACTACTATTGCAATGAAAAAGGTCATACAAAAAGGTATTGCAGAAAAAGGGAATGGGATGAAGCAATGGAAAGAGAGCAGGATGCTTTGGAGAAGATCTTAAAAGGGGAAGATTAGGGGTGTCAGGGGCTCTATGCTATGAGAGATAAAACTGAATATCCAAATGAGCCCCTGGTAAACTTAGGTGTTGGCCCTCAGAGTGAAGATTATGAGTTTTTAGAGGACAGCAGAGCAGCTAGAACAAGTATTAAAGAAATACCAGAAGGGTGTAAATTGAGTGATCGTGAATGTAGAATAAAAGGTGCTGAGAATAATCCCTTTGAAGCATCTATTCTAGAAAGGGTGCAAGTAAAAGGGAACTTTAGAGAAGGATAAGCAGGCCTGTTGTACATGCCAGGCCAGACAGCGAATCTTTTAGGCCGAGATTTCCAAGTGTGATTGAATATAGGTGTGGTGCCAGAAGGAGGGCGTATGGTGGCCAAAATAATGTTGTTAAAAGAGGAAGATGAAAAAGGTATAGATCCAAGAGTGTGGGCAGAAGAAGGAGGTCATGGACTGTTGAATATCCCTCCCATTAAAATTAGAACGAAACCTGACATACCACCAATAAGGGTCAGGCAATACCCTATTTCTGCAGAGAGAAAACAAGGGTTAACAAGAGTAATTAAAAGTTTAATTGAAGATTGAATTTTAGAACCCTGTATGTGTCCACATAACACCCCAATATTGCCAGTAAAAAAAACAGATGGTACGTATAGACTGGTACAAGATTTGAGAGAAGTAAATCAGCAAAATATCACTTATTATCCAGTGGTAACCAACCCATATAATCTGTTGGGCAAAGTATCATCAAAGCAAACATGCTTCAGTGGAATTGATTTGAAGGATGCTTTTTGGTCCTGCCCTTTGTAAAAGGAAAGTAGAGGGTGGTTTGCCTTTGAATGGCACGATGAAGACACTGGGAGAAAACAACCATTCCAATGGACCAGGTTACCACAAGAGTGTACAGAATCACCTAATTTATTTAGCCAAGCCCTAGAGGAACTAATAAAGCAATTTTCACCAAGTGCAGAAACACAGGTTCTACAAGATGTGGATGATTTATTAGTCTCAGGAGAATTAAAAGATGGTGTCCAAAAGACCAATTATTGAACATATTAGGCAATAAGGGCCTAAAGGTGTCCAAAAAGTAATTACAGTTTGTGGAACCGGAAGTGAGATATTTAGGACATCTAATTGGATAAGTGAAACACTACTCTTAGAAAATTAGGATTTTAGTAACCTTGCTGGAAATAACTAAAAGTTAAAAGTTAGAAGGGAGTAGTTATCTGAAACTTAAATAATTGATTGTCTGTCATTTTATGTTTGCTCAGCTGTGCTTACAAGGGGAAAATACAAAACTAGTGAGCAGACCCAAAGAAACATAGACAATGCAACCAGAAGCCCATTCTTTGAAAGATTGGACTATCCCCAGAAATCATTTGTATTGTCATTGATAGAAAAGGTCGAGAGTTTAGGATGAGGAAGACTTGCATTTCTTCCTCCTTTTGAGACCCCCCCCTACAAAAATGACCCCAGACTTAATTTAAGGAATCAGTCACACATGCTTAATAGCTATTCTGCTAATTACCATAGGAAGTGGGTGATGGGAGGGGCTGTTAATATGAATATGTATTTGTTTGAGCCCTTTGCTAATAAATAGACTTTGTAAACACCTGTGATTTTGCACTGTGTATTAGAGGATTACCTCACGCTGCTGCCCAGCACTGAATAAACATACACTTTCTAACTTTGAACTGTTAGAGAGTCTTTTGTCTGTCACAGTTGAGTATCAATATTAGACCAATTCTCTTATTTTGGTGAATCAGTTGGTGACTCTGGTGGGACCCTGTTCCCTCTGGCCGAAGGGCCTGCAGGGTTCGGGACCCGTCTGGGCGCCCACCTGGGACCTTCCTAGGAAAAGGGCTCCTTTTCCTCACTGGCACCCCGGGGAGCAGAACTAGAACTGCCAGAGATATGGACAAAAAGGTATGTTCAAAAATTATAGACAGGTACCTGTAAGAGAGGCAAACTGGTAAGACGCTGCGAGACGTCGAGCGCAGAGTGAAAAAGCCTCAAGTGGATTTGTTTGTAAGTTTCCGTGGAATGTGGCAGTGGTTTGTGTCCCAGGTGGGGCTGGTATCAGCTCCAGCAGCTCTTGCCCCGCAGTGGGGCAGCAGCAGCGGGCCGGTCGTGGCTGCCTGGAGCAGAGCTGGCGCGGCAGTGGGTCGGCGGAGCTCGGGCAGGGCAATAACAGCGTTGCCAGTATTGTTGTGGTGCAGGAGCAGTGGTGGCTCCAGTTTCATTTGTGGTTTAAAGGCAGCATGTTGGTAATTTTCAGTTTGGGTCACCAAGCTTGCGGGCGTTGGTGTGTGGTGGCTCCTTTCGTGGGCTTGGTCAGTTTGTGTGCGCCAAATCCATGTGTGTGTGTTTGAGCTGCAGCTTGTTTTTGTGAGCTTTGTGTGCTTGAATTGTGGATCAGTGGCACACCGTATGTGTTTTGGTTTGTGTGTTTTTGGGAGTGTGTTGGCAAAAGTTTTGCATTTGTAAGTTGTGAAAAAATTTTGAGGTTTACACCTGAGTAGTCGAAGGGATATTTACGCCCAGGAGGGCAGAGGAATTTGGAGCGCTGGCATTACACTTGAATTGTGTGAGCGAGGCTGTGTGTGTATTTTGACTGTGTGTAAGCAGAAGAATTGTGGATTTGTGAGAAAATACAGTTAGTTGTTTGTGAGGCTTTAGAATTGTTAGTGTGAAAGGTGATACTTTGACTAAGCGTGGTTAGTTTCTAAGTGCAGAGGGGAGAGGCAGCGACATGAGCCAAGAGCTGCTTTCCCCCCACACTGCAGACAAACTGTGTCTTGGCCAAAGTTTGATAGATTCTTGGCATAGATTTGTGAATATCTAACCCCTATGTATAATGAGAGAGGTTTGGTACCTACGATTAGTATATAAAGGGGAGAGAATAAATTTGTTATTTTGTGTAAGCTTTGTGAGTAAACTGTTTAAGAATGTTTGGTTGTGATATGTGAGTCCCTTAGAGTTATTTGAAGTGATTTGGTCCATTGGTTTTCACTGTTAATTCTTTATTTTGTTGGTTGCTTTTATCCCTTCCCCTTTCCTTTGCTGATAAAATGATGTGCCAAGGAATAGAATGTTCAGGGAGGGGAATTCCAGGCAAAGGAACTTCCCTGTTCAAGAGAGGGCTGTGACTGTAACCCCTGAGTTTTGTTTCATTGTGTAGTTTGTTGAGAATTGTGGGTCAGACAAGTGTATAAGTGGAAGATCTTCATACCAAATTACTGCCAGGTGAAGCTCTGGAGCTGGGATAAGGTTAAAAGGCTTGGAGAGAAAAGCAATTTTCAGTATGGGGATAAGTGAAAGCAAAGAAGTTCTTAAAGGTAGTCCTTTAGGATGTGCTTTGGCATTTTGGAAAGAGCTGGTGGATCATAAGGATACAGAAACTAAAAGAGAGCTTATTAAGTTGTGCACACAGTGGTGGCCACTTCATAAACTTGAGGAGGGGGTGAAGTGGCCCCATCAGGGACTCTAACACTTTGGAACAGCTGATGCTGTTCCTTAGGTGTGAGCAGAAATGGCATGAAGTTACTTATGCTGACATGTTTTTCACCATTAGGAATCACCCTGAGTGGCCACGGGCTTGTGGAATTAGACCACCCTCTGACCCTTTAGTGTTGGCTCTTGAGAAAGATAATAAAGCTAATAAAGAAAAACCCAAGAGGTGTTGCAGCACATGCTCAATAAATCAAAGGTGTACCTATCCTGACAAGGTATATTGTATGGAGACTCAGGAGGAAGAGATAGAGGAATTGCTTAAACCACGCCCTAAAAGAGAAGGAAGGGGGAGGGTGGTAAGGGAAGCATGTTGGGGAAGTGTTGGGGAGAGGGAAGATGTTACTAAATAACCATGAAAACAATAGGGTAGCCCGCTGAAGCTAATCCACTCTTGTCAAAACAATGCTCTCGGCCAGAGAGCCACTCCAAAGGTCACCAAAGACTTATCAGGGTCCAAGATTAGATCTTAGAGTTTAGAATGTCGCACACTATGCTAATATAAGAATTCCTATAGGCTGCATGTAAATGCTATAGAATTAGTATTTTCTATTAGATTGGTTGTTAGGCATCAGAATATTCATGATGGAAAAGGATTTATTGTATTACAAACGGGAAGTCGGTCCTCTTTACTCCTTGCTCTTCTTTCCTTCTCCCACTTCTCCTCTCCTCTCCCTCTTCCATTTCCCCAATACCCTTTTATCCCATTACTCTCTCTCCCTCCCCCTGCTCTCCTCTTCTTTCTCTTTTTCTTTTATGCTCTTTACCCTCTTTACACTCTCTCTCTACCCTCCCTCTTCTCTCTTTCTCTCCCCCCTTTTATCTCTTTAATCTGCATGTGGCTGTGCCGGGCAGCTCATAGAGACTCTATTATAATAAACTGCAACTGTAGCTTTTAGCATTTATAGAGCGTTTGAGTCTTGTTCCACGCAGTCCACCCTGATACAAAGAATCCAGGAGTCTCCCGCAGAAGCAGATTTGGAATTGCTGTCAACATCGGGTTTTACCCCTGCTTCATCCCCTGCTTCATCCTCACTTGAGAGAACAGTAATTAATATGGGAGTCTCCCTCCCCAATTCCTGAGCCACGGGAGCCAACCCGACTGTATCCATCCTTACCCTGCAGTGATAGTGAGGAGGAAGAACTCTCCCCACAGGGTCCTGGAGCATCAAGGACCCGAAGAAAAGTGAGAGAGGCCATAGAAACCCCTTGAAGGGAAACAGTCACCACTGAGGGGGACACAGTGTTAGTCAGAGTCGCCTTTACTGCCTGGCATTTAGATTCCTGGGAAAAGATTGCTAAAAATTATCAGGTTGACCTACTAAGTGTTGCTAAAATGATGAAATTTATGGTTAAACAAAATAGGTCTGATTGGACTGACATTCAGATACTACTTGATTCCTTAACAGAATCAGAGAGGCAGATGGTTTTAAAGGTGGCTAACGATCTGGCTGACGATGATTGCAGAATAACACAGGTCAATCTTAAGGATGTATTTCCGCTTCAGGACCCGGGTTGGAAAGCTGATAGGCCAGAGGGAAGAGTACAAAGAACACAGTAAAGCAGCGGCAGACGGCAGGAAACCGGTTCCTTTTCAGGCTCCGTGTGTGGAAAAGAAGGGAGCCGAGAGGCAGGAGGAGCAGCAGGGCCCGATCGCTGCTCCGCGCCTGCAGTGAGGGGCGGCTGCCGCTGGGGGCGCCGTGGGAAGGGAACGGCCCTGCGCGGGGCGGGCGGGGCGGGGCAGCCGCCAGGGGGCGCCCGGGGCGGGGCGGGGCCCCTCTGTGAGGGGGGAGAGCCTCGGGCAGCTGCGGAGCAGCGCGGAGCCACGGCCGGGGCTGTCCGTCCGCACCGCACAGCGCCGGGCACGGACAGCGCCAGCGCATGGCCAGCGTGAGTGCGGCTGCCCGGGAAGGGAATCTCCCCAGGGAGGGCAGCATTTAGGCACTTGGGATTGCCAGTGCTGCGCTGAGCTGGCAGGGCACAAAGCCTCCTCAGGCACCAGAGCCTCCTCTCCAGGCTTCCTGCAATGCGTTTGCTCACAGGCTCCAGTCAGCCAGGCTGGGGGCAGGCTCTGGTGATATTGTAAAGAACTTCTGTCTAAGAGAAAAAAAGACAAAAACCCAACCAGAAGGGACATGTTACTTCCCAGGCTCAGCTCCTCACTGGTGGAAGCAGGATTCCTCTGCTTCCCAGAAATATGCAAAAATAGGACATGAGGACACTATGTGCCCCTTTCCTTCATGTCCATGACCTTGCCATTGCGGGCCAACAGAGCTAACAATCGTATTCACTCCTTTATGCAGGTGTCTTCAGTTTGTTAAGATTTTCCCCCTGAGAGCAGCCTGGAATGCTACCTGCTATCACAGGGCTTTGTTCCTTCTGGAAACTCCAAAGACTCAGTTAGGTACCTCCTTTCTAAAACATGGCCTGGATTAATTGTTAAAAAGGTGAGCAATGGAAACTGTTCCTCAGAAAAGGTCAGACCCTCTAAGAAATGCTGATTCCAGTGGGATTTAGGCCCAAGTGTAGTTCTCAAGAGCACTGAGGTTCAGGGTTTCAGCACCAAGACAAGAGCAGGCAGCTTGGCAGGCCTCCACCATGTCAAGCACTCAGCTGTGTGAGCTCTGCGGTCCAGAAAAGAAGTGACTATGTTAGCTCAGGAAAACCAGGATTAATCTACTCAGCTCCTGCAGGCCAGAAATGAGAGTGCAGCAAATGACTGAAAAATGGAGTGCTAGGCAGCACGTATCCACCGTGGGCTGGATAGAGATTTAAAAGCCACCTCTATGGAGGAATCTGACTTCACAGGTTTCCTACAAGCCCAAGGGAGTGTGTTTCTGCTAAGGCCTCAGAAGTGCCTTCAGTGTTGGACAGAGAACGTTTTCAAGAGTAGTGTTGGCTTGGGAGGTGGTGGAAGTGGAGAGAATGGGCAAATGTGCCCATGGCTGCACCCACACTGTGAGGGCCACTCCAAGGGCACCCCTGCCGTGCACAGGACATGGGCACTGCCCCGTGCAGAGGATGTGTCCCTGCCATATACAACAACAACACAAAAGCTGTTCCAGTGTCAGGCAAACACTTGTGGGTGTTTGTTACTTGGCTTTATTTCCTCACTAAAGTATCCTTCCTCCTTCAGCAAGCCCTACAGTTTGCTGGTTGATGTTAGCCCTGGAGTAAATAGGCAGGGATGACAAGCATTCCAATTTAGGGAACTCCCTGGGACATTACCAAAGCACGATTTTATCTATAGAATTTCAGAAAGAGTTCTTAGTTTTAGTCAGAAGTGTTGATGGCCAAAGTACTGGGTGTGTGTGCCTGGTGCTGGTTTTGTGTTACTCTTGGATCCTTTGAGCTGTGGGTTATGGACTGCAAGTGGGGTTCCTGTTGCCTTGGCACAGAGAACTTTCTGGGCTTTTCTTTGGCAGTAGCTGTAGAGAAGGTTTGGTTGCTCTGCATAAATTCACAGTCCAAGCTGGAGCGGTGGCTATTGTGATGTCAGGGGAGGCTGCCACGTCACAGAGGTGTCAGCAGCAGGTTGCTCTGATGCACACAAGGCCTCAGCGTTCAGAGCAGCTCTTGGCGTGCTCGTTGCAGGAGGATCCTCTGTTGAGGGGTTCTCAGGCAGCAGTCTGTGCCCTGAAAAGGGAGTCTTTCTATTTTGCCTGCTGTTGTATGAGTCTGAAGACTCACACGGGCATCCTTTTGTCTTCTTTTCCTCTTTGCCTTGCACAGTCTGGGGACTTGTGCAAGTGGGTTTCTTTCTCATTTTTCTGTTTTGTTTTCCAGCCCACGGCCATGAGCAGCCCTGCTGAAATGATGGAGCAAGTCCGCAGAGCAGTCGGCAGGGCGTTTTCAGCGGTGTCATCCCGCAAAATTTTTAATGGTCTGAGGCGTAAGTAGAAGTTTTTTCCTTTGGGCAGCACGTTGAAATAAAAGTGTAATAAAAAAATGCCTTAAGTTTGGTAAAGCTCCTACCAACAACTTCAACTAAGAAATAGGTGTCTCCTGCCCAGCAGGGTGTGGACAACTTCCAAAATGCAGATGGAAGAGCTTTGGAGGCATCCTTCTAAACACTGTGCAGTTCTCTCCAGAACTGAGGGAAAGCACCTTTCTTTCTGCTTTGAGTCCTTAAAAGATGTGCCTGTCTCACTGCTTCCTCTCTGTGTGCTACAAGAGCCACTGGCTTTGTGCTGACGGGCAAACTGCTCAGCAGCTTGTGTGTGCTCCTGAACCCCGGAGCTGGGCCTGTGCTGTGTCCCAACAGAACCTCAAGCGCTAACAGGGGCTTGGGGAAGCTTTTCTGGGGAATTGTTTAGAGCAACCACATGGGAAATACTACATGTAATTCAGAAAACAGAAAAAAAGTCCAGGGAAGAGAGGAGAAAAAAGCTGCTTTAGCTGCAGGGTGGACAATGAGCTACAATGTAAGCACTGATTGCTAAGGAACAATTTGCATTTTCTTGGCCAAGACTCTTTTTCCTTAGTGACAAGGCCAAGCAACAAGGAGACACAGCCTAGGGTATTGCCCTGTAGCCGCGCTTGCTGTGCTAAAGAATGTTGCTCCTGGAGGGATGCTGTGAATGGAAAATGCTCTCTGCTTGGGTGGCCTTGTTCTGTGTGATTCCTCAGCACAGCCAGTTTCTAACAGCACCTCGTTCCCCTTCCCTTTCCCCTGGCAGGTCGCCTCAACCGTGGAAGGAGTCAAGTCCATGGTTCGGTGAGTGGGAGGGGCACTCTTGACAATGCTGGTGTCTGAGAATTGTGGAGCAAGCTGTGGGCTTGGCCTGTTGCAGTAGAGTGCCACCCCGACAGACTGAAAGAAAATCCACATCAATGTCAGCATGAGCACTACCAAAAGGATTCCATCAGGTTCTCTACTTTTGCATTGAAGAGGTTTTAATTAATGGAAGTCAACTTTTGCAGACAGGAGGCTGCATGATGATTGTAATCAGGCTGAGATATCTCCTTCAGAAACACATGCAGTCCTATCCAAACATTAGTCTCATCAGCCCACGTGGATTAAGTTTTAGTGACTGAGCATGCCACTTGTATCCAAATTCATAACTTCTCCTTAGGACAGAGTGGGATAGGGCTCAGGAGAAATAAGGTTCCGAAAGACAGGTTACTCCCAGTCCCTCACACTGCTGTCTGTCTGTCTGCAGAGCACCACACCAGCAGCAGAACCTCCTCTGGCTCGCTCTCTTTCTCCAGAGGCCAAAGGGGAGGCAAAGGACAAAAGTCCCCTGGCTGCCAGTCCAGGGCCTGAGCATCCTGCAGCAGTGAGTGGAGCTTTGGCTGGTACAGTGCAGAGCTTTGGTGCAGGGCAGAGCTGCAGGTTTCTCATCAGGCAGCGCTTGCCCTTTGTGGCTGAAGATGCTGAGGGCTGGAGTCCTGCCATGACCTGGTGCTTCAGCCCAGCCACTGACACGTGGGAAATGGGATCTGAACTTTCACATGCGGGCATCATTTTCCTGGCATTGTGACAGGGACTGTGAACTTCCCTGGGTGTTAGATGAGCAGTAGCATGATGTGGTTTAGTGCTACTGGTGTGAAAGTGAGCCCCTTTGTGCACTATCAATATCCCCCGCACAACAGCTTTCACCTTCAGCTGAGCTGTGTCTCTGCTTGCTGCTTCTCCCAGCTCTCAGGAGCCAACTTCCCTGCTCCTTATTGCTTGTTTATACTTTTTCCCTGCCCATTCCTTGCAGGCTCCAACAGGAGAGCTGCTTGCCAGTCGGGACTCCTCGGCCCAGGCAGGAAAAGCGGAGCGGCAGGAAAACACGGGTAGAGTGTGCAGCGCCCGGGAGTTCAGGTGTGTGCTGAGCTTTCTCACTTTGTCTGGGCAGGGCTGGGCATTGCTGGGTTTTAGGAGGCCCAGCATCAGAGAACACATTTGGCTTTCTCATCATTGGACTTGCTCAGCACAGAGGGGAAGGCAGCCCTGTGGGCAGGTCTGGCTGCCAAGACACCCTACAGCAAAGCTGCCTCGTGGGACTCAATTCTCAAACCTTGACAAGAAACATTCCGAAGTGGACCAGGGTAGAAGCAAAGGAGATTCAGGCTGGGCCTCAGGAGATGCGTTGAATTACAATTGCAATAATGCAGTAGAACAAGATCCTCAAAGAGCTTGTGCAGATTCCACCTCTGAAAATTTGAAAGCCTCTGCTGGATAGAGCTTGATCAGCCTGTCCAGATTCCATGACCCCAAGTGCTTGGAGGTGAAGACTGGGCTTTTAGCTTCATGGGGTCCTAGGCAGCCTAAACCATCTTGGGATCCTTTGATTATTGGATTGGATATTCACACCCACCTCTTCCCTAAGGTATAGCTTGCAGGCTCTTTCCTTGTTGCACTACTGAAAACAAGAGTCATTGTGGCAGTGCTCATCTGGGCAAGGCTGTCTTAGCCGAAGAAGAACATTTGCAAGTCTGGTATCCTCTTTATCAGAGAGGAGTGTAGGACCCAGCAGGCAGGAAGGTGTTAAGCTGAGAGTACCTGAGCTTTCTGGAAAAGTTTTGTGGCTTCTCACTGGTTTTGACTTTCTCGCTGGTGACTCTGTCCCCTGCACAAATGACAAAGGGAGATGCAGGTCTAGGGAGGGAATTCCAACATTCTCTTGAGGCAGAATTAGAGGCCTGTTGGAAGTGCTGGAGACTGCCCCACGTTGGACATTGTGTGTAGTCCTGCTTTTACAAGGAGACTATTTTGCTATTAATGGTTTTCTCATCTGTCCCCTTGTTGTAGACTGAAGGAGTTGGCTGCATTTGAGAGGAAGTGCCACTCCTCACTCCATTGGGCATCTGAAGTGGAGGCAGAGAGAGCAGAGGAATCGCAGCCTCCAAGGACTCAGATTAAGGAAGAGGTTCCTCTGGCAGTGCCAAAGGTATGGTCACCTTATTCCTAGGCAGCACCAATGGGAGAGGGAAGTTGTCCTAGCAAGACCACCCTGAATGCTGCTTCTGTCACCAAGCTAAGACCAGGACGTTGTTGTGGTTGTTGTTGTTGTTGTTGTTCCTCTACAAAAATGGTGCCCCTCTGCTTCCAGGTTTGCCGCCCGCAGCAGCCAGCCCCCAGGGTTCTGGAGAGGCTTCTCCAGGACTTCTCTCGCCAGGGGCACACACTGTCCCAGGTGTGCAGGGACAAGGCGGTGCTGGCACAAGAGAACGCTGCCCTGCAAGCGCGACTGGCAGCCACAGAGCGGGAGCTACGAGGCCTTTCTGAGCAGCTGGCAGAGGCCAGGTAAAGGCAGGAGGGGACCCTGGGTGGGACATGATTGAAGGTGTGTAATTACGTCAGGATTTACTGCCTCCTGTGTGCTCTCCAAAAGTTTCTCAGATAGAGAGGTGATGAGACATGAGGAAAAAGAAAAGGATTCTGTGACCCGAATGTTATTTTTGTGGCTCTTACACGGGAATGTTGTGAGTAGGACACTGATGCTTCACTTGACACTGGAGGGTCATGCTGAAAATCTTGAGACCCTTCTCAGCTTACTCTTATGAAGCATGGTGCAGGACCTAGATTTCCTTACAAGCCACAGCAGCAGAAAGGAAAGGTTGTGAGACTTTTCAACAGTCTCTAGGGATTCTTGCTGAGCACTGATTCTTGCTCACTTGTTCACCCACCTCTATAACGTGTCAAGCTCACTTTGGATGGTCCCTTTTCCTTTTTAAAGAGTAACAAGATTTTTGGGCACAGCTGGTGCACTTAGTATTTACACAAAAGTAGCAAGTGTTCTTGTTCATGGCATTCCAGTGTTTTAAATGAGAGGATACTTGTCCCACTTCCAAGATGGTTCTCGTTCATATAAAAACCTGGTTCTGGTTTCTTATTCATGCTAGTGGAGGGAGGAGGGAGTTTTCATATATGGTTCAGTACATTCATTTAGTCCCTTTTACTAAGAGAGCTACTGGCAAACAAAGTATCTCTACGTGCAATATGAATGGCAGTAAACATTGATGAGTCAGGCAGGAGAACACTGTGTTCTGTGCACCTGCAGAGTGACTTGGAAGTGCTGATGAGCTCAGGGCTGTGAGCAGAGGCTGGGCTTTTGCTCATTGGCAGAGACTTTGTGGGCACAGCCACCCATGAGGGGTGTGTCAGGCAAGAGCAATTGGAGTTCTGGCTGCTGAGATCAAACACAGCTGGGCATTCTGTGCTGGGCTAGATTATGACTGCCTAATCACCTGGAGGGGCCTGCTTTGCTACTTGAAGTGGTACAAATAGTCTTGCTATATCTGAGTTTCCATGCAAGCCATTTTCCATACTCATGTGTAGAGATCTTTAGGCACATCTTCCAGAAAAACTGCTTCTTCTGTGTGCCAGGAACAATTTCTCTTCTTCTCCATGACTTGTAGGTCAGAGAAGGAGAGCCTGCAATGCAGCCTGCTGGAGGCTCAGCAGCACGTGTCAGAGCTGGAGATGGCCAGGAGCCGTCTGGAAGGCCAAGTTCGTTCAGCCACGCAGGCCAAGGAGGTGATCCTGGGTGAGAGCCTCGTGCGCTTTGTTTCTGGTGATCGTCCTGCCCGGTGCGGCTGCTCCAAAGCCAGCTCTGTCCTCAGGGCTTCCGAGGAGTGAAGGAGCTGGGGGCAGGTCCCTCCTTGCCTGAAACCTGGAAGGGTTTAAGTTCAGCAGAGCCCTCTGCCTGTGTAGTGTCTGACTGCTGCCATTTGTCATGTTTGCAGAGGATGTGAAGGGCCTTCGGCGTGAGCTGCAAGCTGTAAGATCTTTCAGCAAGCAGCAATGTGAAAACATGGCTGAACAGCTCCGCTGGGCAGAAGAGCAGTGCAGCAAGGCTCTCAGACTCTGGCAGTGTGCTCAGGAGGAAGAAAAAAGGAAGCTGGAAAAACTGGTAGGACTCAATATGCACCTGAATTTTTCAGGCAGGCTTGGTGGGCTGGCTTAGCAGAAGAGCAGCCTGAGTAGGTGGCATGGCTGCAAGCCTCTGCTGTAGGCCACACATTGCTGGGCCAGGCAGCAGAGGGCTTCAAGGGCTCATATTTGAGAGCCTGAGAAGCCCCAGAGGACGGTGCTGGGCCAGTCAATGCAGCCACGGTTTCAGGATGGGCATAAGCCAAGTTACCCAGGAGGCTGGGTGGTCTCCAGCCAAAGCAAGGCAGCCAAGGGGAAGGATCTTGCTCAGACCCTCGTGCCGTGCATCACACTACTGAGCTTGCTGCCAACTGCAGTCCCAGAGACTGGGTTCCTTGTTTGCTCTCCTTTCATGGTGGACAGAGGTCTTCCCTTTGGGCTTTAACCATAGGAAACAGGTCCCATGTTGTTGGTGTTTCAGCTGGAGGCCTGTCTTGTGACTAGGGCATTGGGACACTGGCCTCCTCCTAGGCCTGCATTCCACCTGGAGCTTTTCCTTGATCAAAGGACACAGGGACTTTGAGGACAGAGCCTCTGAGAATAGAAATCCCGAGGAGAGAGGGGCCAGGAAATGGGAAGCCAACAGAGTGGGGAAGGAAGGTGGCATCTCCTTTCCTTCCACCTGCTGATCATCCTCCTAAGTTTCTTATTGGAACAGGAGGGCACAAATCCACTACTGTGCACTCTTCAGTTGGGGGGTTGTGGGAGGGATGAAACTTTCATTTCCTCCTTTGGGAAGTTGGACTGGGACTTGATCTGGAAGTGTCTTCTTCTTCTTCTTCTCATCAGGAGAGCCAGCTAGAACAACAGCGTTTGGAGGCAGAGGAGCTGCTGGAGCAACGGGACAAGTTCCTGGCAGAGGTACAGAGGGAGCAGGAGAAAAGGCTGCTGGAGATGAAGCAGGAAGTTGCCAGCATGCAACGTGAATAAGAAAAGCTCTAAGGCAGAGCCAGTCTAGAGGCAATTGAGCACTGCTTGTCTGGACACTGTCTGGGTGGGATTGTCTCTTAGCTGGCCCTTTATGAACACAAGAGCAAGAACAAAATGCTTTTGGAAAGCGTGAGCACATCAGTCTTGGCTGCCACCCAAATGGTGTGTAGGAAGTTTAAAGCCATCTTGTCTTAATTTCTGTGCAGCTGCAGCACCAGAAGGTCGAGCTCTTATGCAAGCTGTGCTGGCTGCAGCAAAAGTTAATACAAAGCCAGCAGTTTGTAGAGCTCCTGAGGGAAGAGCTGAAGGAGGAGCAAGAGAATGGGCAGGTGAGTCTGACTAGCCAGGTAGCAGAGGGAAGGGCAGAAATGGGGACATGAACTGTAGGTCTCAGGAAAGGAGAGGCAAGGCCTAGTGCAGGCACTGGAAACACAGACAGATCCCCTGGGACTGTCCCCAAATCCCCTTTAGGGACAATCTGTGACCCACCTTGGTGACCCCTGGTGACACTCAGTGACACTCAGTGACACTCAGTGACACTCAGTGATCCCTGGTGACTCTCAGTGACACCTGGTGACACTCAGTGACACTCTCCTGTCCCTGTAGGGGACATTCCTGGAGTGCCACCCAGACATGCGCATCGGTCACCGGTTCCACCGCTCGTGCGTGTCCCGCCTGGGGGGGGTCTCATTTTCTGTCCCCAAACCCCCTTTAGTGACCCCTTTAGTGACCCCTGGTGACACTCAGTGACACTCAGTGACCCCTGGTGACACAACGCCGTGGACAAGCAGCGCCGCACGCCGCTGATGGAGGCCGTGGCGCACGACCAGCTGGAGGCAGCGCGGTACCTGCTGCGGCGCGGCGGCTGCGTCTACAGCAAGGTGACGTCACCACCGGGCCAGTGACGTCACCGTGACGTCATCGCGCGCCGTGGTAACCCCCACACCCCCCACACCCCCCATGGTGTTGCTGCCCTGGGTGATGTCACTTCCTCTTGTGTGATGTCACAGTGCCCTTTATGACCTCCCAGTGCTCTCTGTGACATCACTGCGTCCTCTATGACATCCCCACATGCTCAATGATGTCACAGTGCTCCCTATGATGTCACCGTGTCCTCTATGACATCA
The DNA here is from genome assembly GCF_029582105.1 of Oenanthe melanoleuca. NCBI lineage: Eukaryota > Metazoa > Chordata > Aves > Passeriformes > Muscicapidae > Oenanthe > Oenanthe melanoleuca. The sequence continues at coordinate 16,049 of NW_026612665.1, forward strand.
CCACATGCTCTGCGATGTCACAGTGCTTTCTGTGATGTCACTGTGTCCTCTATGACATCACCACATGCTCTATGATGTCACAGTGCTCTTTATGACATCACCACATGCTCTATGATGTCACAATGCTCTCTGTGATGTCACAGTGTCCTCTATGACATCACCACATGCTCTGTGATGTCACAGCGCTCTCTATGACATCACCACATGCTCTGTGATGTCACAACGCTCTCTATGACATCACCATGTCCTCTATGACATCACCACATGCTCTATGATGTCACCATGCTCTCTATGATGTCATTGTGCTCTCTGTGATGTCACTGTCCCTTGTGTTACATCATCACACCCCTATGCTGTCACCGTGCCTCCTATGACGTCACCATGTTCTCTGTGACATCACAGTGCCCTGTGTGATGTCACTGCGATCTCCGTGATGGCACTGTCCCCTCTATGGTGTCATTGTGCTATATGTGATGTCACCGTGTCCTTTATGATGTCACCACACCCTCTGTGATGTCACGGTGCCCTGTATGATGTCACTGTGCCTTCTATGGTGTCATCATGTTACCTATGACGTCACTGTGTTCTCTGTGACATCACAGCGTGCTGTATGATGTCATCGTGCTCTCTGTGACACCACGGTGCCATGACATCACTGTGCCTCCTGTGACATCACCGTGTTTTCTATGACGTCACAGCACCCTGCATGACATTATTGTGTTCCTTGACATCACAATCCCTGTGTGAGATTATTGTGCCATTTGTGATGTCACCTTCCCCTGTATGACAGTCACCACATCCCTATATGATGTCACCACCCCTGTATGACATCACTACTCCCTGTATGACATCACCACCATCTGTATGATGTCACCACTTCTCTGTATGACATCACCACCCCTCTCTATGACATCCCCACGCCCTGTGTGATGTCACCTCCCCTCTCTATGATGTCACAGGAGGAGGACGGCTCCACCTGCCTGCACCACGCGGCCAAAAACGGGAACCTGGAGATGGTGGAGCTGCTGCTGAGCACGGGGCAGGTGGATGTCAATGCACAGGTGAGTGTCCACTCAGTGTCCAGTGACTGTCCTGAGTGTCCACTCAGTGTCCAGGGGCTGTTCTGAGTGTCCTGAGAGTGTCCTGGGGCTGTCCAGGCGTTGTCCTGAGTGTCCTGGGAGTGTCTTGAGAGTGTCCTGAGTGTCTGGGGGTGTCCAGTGATTGTCCTGAGAGTGTCCAGTGACTGTTCTGGGAGTGTCCACTCAGTGGCCTGAGTGTCGTGGGGCTGTCCAGGGATTGTCCTGAGAGTGTCCAGTGAGTGTCCCACAGGTGTCCTTAGCGTCCTCAGAGTGTCCTGGGAGTGGTCAGGGACTGCCCTGAGTGTTCTGGGTGTGGTCAGAGGGTCAGGGGTGCTCAGTGACCCCTGAGTGACCCCAAGTGACCCCGAGTGACCCCCAGGACAACGGGGGCTGGGCCCCAATCATCTGGGTCCGGGTTTAGGGGGGTCAGTGGGGGTCAGGGATGGTCAGTGGGGGTCAGGGATGGTTTGGGGGTGTCAGGGGTGGTCACTGACCCCTGAGTGACCCCCAGGACAACGGGGCCTGGACCCCGATCATCTGGGTCTGGGTCAGGGGTGGTCATTGGGGGTCAGGGATGGTCAGTGGGGGTCAGGATGGGTCAGGGGTGGTCAGTGACCCCCGAGTGACCCCTGAGTGACCCCGAGTGACCCCGAGTGACCCCTGCCTGACCCCCCAGGACAACGGGGGCTGGACCCTGATCATCTGTGGCTGAGCACAAACACATCGAGATCATTCGGCGGCTGCTGACGCGCGGGGCCGACGTCACCCTGACCGACAACGTGAGCTGGGGACACACCTGGGCACACCCTGGGACAGCTGGGGACAGCTGGGGACACACCTGGGACACCTGGGACACACCTGGCAACACTGAGCACACCTGGGGACAGAGTGGGAGACAGCCTGGGGCACACCTGGGAACACCTTGGGAGACACCTGGGGGACATGGGAGCACACCTGGTACATCCTGGAGATACTGGAGCACACCTGGGGACACTGGGGAATCCCTGGGGGGAGCACCTTGGGGATGCACTTGGGGGACCTTGGGGACACACCTGCGGATTACCTGGGACCTGGCCACCTGGGGTACACCTGGGGACAGCTGGGGGGACATTTGAGGGACACACCTGGAGGACATCTGGGGACACCTGGGACACACCTGGGGACATCTGGGGACACCTGAGACACACCAGGGGACACCTGGGGACATTTGAGGGACAGCCGGGCACACCTGGGGACGTTTGGGGACATTAAGGAGACGTGGAGGACATTTGGGGACACATGAGGAACATTTGGGGGACATTTGGGGACACCTGGGACACACCTGAGGACACCTGGGGACATCTGGGGACACCTGAGGGGCACCTGGGGGACATTTGGGGACACCTGGGAGGGACTGGGGGATACTGGGGGGGGGCCTCAGGGACCCCCAAACGAGGGGGTTTTGTTCTAGAAGAGGAATTTTTCCTCTCCAAAAATTCTTTTTTTCCCCAAAAACTCTATATTTACTCCCCAAACCCCATTTTGACCCCCCCCAAAAACCCTTTCTTAACCCCAAACCTCTTATTTTCATGCCATTTTTTTACCCCCAAACCCCATTTCAAACCCCCCAACCCCCATTTTTAAACCCCTAAATCTGTTTTTTTTATCCCCAAAACCCATTTTTTACCCCCAAACCCCAGTTTTTTCCCCCAAACCCCCATTATTTTTACCCCCAAACTCCATTTTTTTTCCCAGCCCCCCATTTTTTACCCCCAAACCCCCATTTTTTTACACCAAACCCCCTTTTTAATCTGTAAACCAAATTTTTACCCCCGAACCCCATTTTAAACCCCCAAACCCCATTTTTAAACCCCTAAATCTGTTTTTTTCTTTGATTCCCAAACCCTATTTTTCCCCCCAACCCCCCATTTTTTTTACCCCAACCCCATTTTTTAACCCCAAAACCCCCAAAATGCCCATTTTTTCACCCCCAAAACCCCAGGAGGAGAACATCTGCCTGCACTGGGCGTCGTTCACGGGCAGCGCCGAGATCGCCGAGGTTCTGCTGAACGCGCAGTGCGACCTGCACGCCGTGAACTTCCACGGGGACACCCCCCTGCACATTGCAGCCAGGGAGAGCTACCACGACTGTGTCAGGTATTGGGGCTGGGGGCTCTGGGGGGCTTCAGAGGGGTCACAGGGGTCACAGGGGTCTGGGGGCTTCAGGGGAGTCAGGGGACACAGGACATGGGGACACCCCCCTGCACATTGCAGCCAGGGAGAGCTACCACGACTGTGTGAGGTGAGAGGGAATTGGGGCTGGGGGCTTTGGGGGTCCCCGAATTTGGGGAGGGGTCTGTGAACTTAAGGAGGGGTCTCTCTCAATTAGAGGAGGAGTCTCTGATTTGAGGAGGGGTCTCTCTCTGTCAATTTGAGAAGGGGGTCCCTGAATTCGGGGAGGGGTTTCTCAATTTGAGTTGGGGTCTTTCTTTCAATTAGAGGAGGGGTCTCTCTCTAATTTGAGTTGGGGTCTCTCCCCCCCAGCCTGTTCCTGTCCCGGGGGCTCCACTGATGGAACTGGGGAATCCCGTGATGGGATTTGGGGGGGGATTTTGGGGATCCCTGAATTAGAAGAGGGCTTTCTCTTTCAATTTGAGTTGGGGTCTCTAATTTGAGTTGAGGTCTCTTATTAGAGTGGGGGTCTCTCATTTGAGGAGGGGTCTCTAATTTGGGTGGGGGGTCTCTAATTTGAGTGGGGGTCTCTCCTCTCTCCCAGCCTGTTCCTATCCCGTGGTGCTGACCCCGAGCTGCGGAACCAGGAGGGCGACTCCCCTCTGGACCTGAATTTGGGGAGGGGTCTCTCTGTGAATTTGGGGAGGGGTCTCTCTCTAATTTGGGTGGGGGTCTCTCTCCCCCCCAAGCCTGTTCCTGTCCCGTGGTGCTGACCCCGAGCTGCGGAACAAGGAGGGCGACTCCCCCCTGGACCTGACCCCCGAGCGCTCCGAGGTTTGGGTCGCGCTGCAGCTCAACAGGAAACTGAGGCTGGGGGCGGCGGGCAGGGCGCTGCACACCGAGCGCATCGTCAGCAGGTGGGCTTGGGGAATTTTGGGGGAGTTTTTGGGAATGTCTTGGGGATTTTTTGGGATTTTTGGTTTTTTCTGATTTTTGGGGGTTTTTTCCGATTTTTTTGTGATTTCTTGGGTGGTTTTTGGGGGGGTTGTGTCCCAAATTGAGGCTGGGGGCTGCACACCGAGCACATCATCAGCAGGTGGGCTTGGGGATTTTTGGGAATTTTTTTGGGAATTTTTGGGAAATTTTGGGGGGTTTTTGTGATTTTTTTTTCGATTTTTTTTCCATTTTTCAGCATTTTTTTGTGAGGGGTTTGGGGCGGTTTTGGGGCTTTGAGTCCCAAATTGAGGCTGGGGGCTGCACACTGAGCACATCATCAGCAGGTCTGGGGTCCTCACACGTTCTTGGGGTTTTGGGAATTTTTGGGAAATTTTTGGGATTTTTGGGGGGGGATTTTTTGGGATTTTTTTGCGGATTTTGAGTTATCCCGGGTGGATTTTGGGTTATCCCGGGTGGATTTTGGGTTATCCTGGGTGGATTTCCATGGGAATTTTTCCCATTTCTGGCCAGATTTCCGTGGGGATTTCTCTGATTTTGGGTTGTCCTGGGGGATTTTGGGTTGTCCTGGTTGGATTTTGGGTTGTCCTGGGTGGATTTCCATCGGGATTTCTCTGATTCTGGATGGATTTTGGGTTATCATGGGTGGATTTTGGGTTGTCCTGGGTGGATTTCCATCGGATTTCTCTGATTCTGGATGGATTTTGGATTGTCCTGGGTGGATTTTGGGTTATCCTGGGTGGGTTTTGGGTTGTCCTGGGTGGATTTTGGGTTATCCCGGCTGGATTTTGGGTTACCCTGGGTGGGTTTTCTCAGGGATTTTCCCATTTCTGGCCAGATTATCGTGGGGATTTTTCTTAATTTAGATTATCCTGGGTGGATTTTGGGTTGTCCTGGTTGGATTTTGGGTTATCCTGGGTGGATTTCCATGGGAATTTTTCCCATTTCTGGCCAGATTTCCGTGGGGATTTCTCTGATTTTGGGTTGTCCTGGGTGGATTTTGGGTTGTCCTGGGTGGATTTTGGGTTGTCCTGGGTGGATTTCCATCGGGATTTCTCTGATTCTGGATGGATTTTGGGTTATCATGGGTGGATTTTGGGTTGTCCTGGGTGGATTTCCATCGGGATTTCTCTGATTCTGGATGGATTTTGGATTGTCCTGGGTGGATTTTGGGTTATCCTGGGTGGGTTTTGGGTTGTCCTGGGTGGATTTTGGGTTATCCCGGCTGGATTTTGGGTTACCCTGGGTGGGTTTTCTCAGGGATTTTCCCATTTCTGGCCAGATTATCGTGGGGATTTTTCTTAATTTAGATTATCCTGGTGGATTTTGGGTTGTCCTGGTTGGATTTTGGGTTATCCTGGGTGGATTTCCATGGGAATTTTTCCCTTTCTGGCCAGATTTCCGTGGGGATTTCTCTGATTTTGGGTTGTCCTGGGTGGATTTTGGGTTGTCCTGGGTGGATTTTGGGTATCCGCCGGTGGATTTTGGGTTAGTCCTGGGTGGATTCTGGGTTAGTCCTGGGTGGATTTCAGTGAGAATTTCCCATTTTATGGCCGGATTTTCCGTTGGGGATTCTCTGATTTTGGGGTTATCCCTGGGTGGATTTTGGGTTTTCCTGGGTGGATTTTGGGTTATCCCTGCGTGGATTTTGGGTTACCCTGGGTGGTTTTCTCAGGGATTTTTCCATTTCTGGCCAGATTATCGTGGGGATTTTTCTGAATTTGGGTTATCCTGAGTGGATTTTGGGTTTTTCCTGGTTGGATTTGGGTTATCCTGGGTGGATTTCCATCGGGATTTCTCTGATTCTGGATGGATTTGGGTTATCATGGGTGGATTTGGGTTGTCCTGGGTGGATTTTGGGTTATCCCGGCTGGATTTTGGGTTATCCTGGGTGGATTTCCATGGGAATTTTTCCATTTCCATGGGAATTTTTCCCTTTCTGGCTGGATTTCCGTGGGGATTTCTCTGATTTTGGGTTGTCCTGGCTGGATTTTCAATGGGATTTCTCTTGCTCTGGGTGGATTTTGAGTTATCCTGAGTGGTTTTTTGGGTTATCCTAGGTGGATTTTGGGTAATCTTGGGTGGATTTCAGTGGGAATTTTCCCATTTCTGGGTGGATTTTGGGTTATCCCTGGTAGGATTTTGGGTTATCCTGGATGGATTTTGGGTTATCCTGGGCGGATTTCTGTGGGAATTTTCCCATTTCTGGCTGGATTGGGGATTTCTCTGGCTCTGGTGTCCGCAGGGACGTGGCTGGGATTGCACTGGGATTTTCCCATTTCTGGGTGGATTTTGGGTTATCCCGGGTGGATTTTGGGTTATCTGGGGTGGATTTCAGTGGGAATTTTGCCATTTCTGGGTGGATTTTGGGTTATCCTGCCTGGATTTCCACTGGGATTTCTCTGGTTCTGGGTGGATTTTGGGTTATCCCGGGTGGATTTCCATGGGAATTTTTCCATTTCCATGGGAATTTTTCCCTTTCTGGCCGGAATTCCGTGGGGATTTCTCAGATTTTGGGTTATCCTGGGTGGATTTTGGGTTATCCTGGGTGGATTTTCACTGGGATTCCTCTGATCCTGGTTGGATTTTGGGCTATCCTGGGTGGATTTCAGTGGGAATTTCGGGGTGCCCCCCCTGACCCCCCTGGTGGCCGCAGGGACGTGGCCCGTGGCCACGAGAACGTGCCCATCCCGAGTGTGAACAGCGTGGACGAGGAGCCGTGTCCGCAGGATTACAAATACATGGCAGAGAACTGCGAGAGCTCCACCATGAACATCGACCACAACATCACCCACCTGCAGGTAGGGGACTGGGAGGGACTGGGGGGGACTGGGAGAATTTTGTGTTAATTTTAGGTGAATTTTTGGATAATTTTTGTGTTAATTCTGGGATAAATTTTGGGTGAATTTTGGGTAAATTTTGTATGATTTTTGTGTTAATTTTGTATTAATATTGGGTGAATTTTGTGTTAATATTTGGGTGAATTTTGTATGAATTCTGTGTGAAGTTTGTGTGATTTTTGGGTTAACCCTGGGTAAATTTTGTGATAATTTTGTGATAATTTGTGATAATTTTGTGATAATTTTGTGATAATTTTGTATTAATTTTGGAATAATTTTTTGGATAATTTTGGGAGATTTTGGGGTGAATTTTGGATGATTTTTTGATTAATCCTGGGTAAATTTTGGGTTAACTTTGTGTAAGTTTTGGGTAAACTTTGAGTGATTTTTGTGTTAATCCTAGGAAAATTCTGGGTGAAATTTGGGATAATTTTGGGTAAATTGGGGGTGATTTTTGTCTTAATTTTGGGTGAATTCTGGAATGAATTTTGGATGAATTTTGGGTAAATTTTGTGTGAATTTTGGGATAATTTTTGGGTAAATTTTAGTTGAATTTTAGGTGATTTTTGTGTTAATCCTCAGTAAATTCTGGGTGAATTTTGGGATAATTTTTGTGTGAAATTTGGCATGAATTTGGGATAATTTTTGTATTAATTCTGGGATGAATTTTGGGTAAATTTTGGGTGATTTTGGGTGAATTTTGGGTAAATTTTATTTGAATTTCAGTGATTTTTGTGTTAATCCTCAGTAAATTCTGGGTGAAATTTGGGATAATTTTGGGTAAATTGGGGGTGATTTTTGTATTAATTTTGGGTGAATTTTGGGATGAATTTTGGATGAATTTTGAGTAAATTTTGTGTGAATTTTGGGATAATTTTGTGTTAATTTTGGGTAAATTTTGCATTAATTTACGGTGAATTTTGGGATGATCTTTGGATAAATTTTGTGTAAATTTTGTGTTAATTTTGGGATAATTTTTGGTGAAATCTGGGTGAATTTTGGGAGATTTTGGGATAATTTTTGTGTTAATTTGGTGTGAATTTTGTGTGAATTTTTTGTGATTTTTGTGTTAATCCTGGGTAAATTCTGGGTGAAATCTGGGATAATTTGGGGTAAATTGGGGGTGATTTTTGTATTAATTCTGGGCTGAATTTTGGGTGGATTTTGGGTGATTTTGGGTGATTTCTGCCCCCAGCACTGCACCTGCCAGGACGATTGCTCCTCCTCCAACTGCCTGTGCGGGCAGCTCAGCATCCGCTGCTGGTACGACAAGGTGAGGGGGGTCCCCAAAAACCCCTGGGAAAGGGGGGGACCCCAAATCCAAAAGCACCCCAAAAATACACACAGAGCACCCCAAAAACCCCTGGGAAAGGGGGGGACCCCAAATCCAAAACCACCCCAAAAATATACACAGTGCACCCCAAAAACACCTGGGAAAAGGGGGGGGACCGCAAATCCAAAACCAGCCCAAAAATAGAAACACAGAGCACCCCAAAAATACCCTGGGAAAGGGAGGGACCCCAAATCTAAAAACATCCCAAAATAGACACAGAGCACCCCAAAAACCCCTGGGAAAGGGAGGGACCCCAAATGCAAAAACAGCCCAAAAACACCTGGGAAAGGGGAGGGACCTCAAAAAGAGACACAGAGCACCCCAAAAAATACCCTGGGAAAGGGGAGGGACCCCAAAATCCAGACACATCCCAAAAATAGACACAGCACTCCCAAAAATGCCCTGGGAAAGGGGAGGGACCCCAAAATCCAAACACACCCCAAAAATAGACTCAGAACATCCCAAATAATACCCTGGGAAAGGGGAGGGACCCCGAAATCCAAAAACACCCCAAAAACAGACACACAGCTCCCCAAAAAATAGACAAAAAATACCCCAAAAATAGACACAAAACATCCCAAAAATACACACAGAGCACCCCAAAAACACCTGGGAAAGGGGAGGGACCCCAAATCCAAACACACCCCAAAAAGAGACACAGAACATCCCAAAAATGCCCCAAAAAACCCACAAAACATCCCAAAAATCGACACAGAACACCCCAAAAAATAGACACAGAGCACCCCAAAAATAGACACAAAACATGCTAAAAATGCCCCAAAAATTGACAAAAATCACCCCCAAAAATAGACACAAATCACCCCAAAAATAGAACACCCCAGTTGTTTTGGGGTGATTTTGGAGGTATTTTTAAAGGTAATTTTGGGATGATTTTGGGGTGTTGGGGGTGCTTTGGGGTGATTTTGGGTTATTTTTGGGGTGGTTTTAAGCTGGTTTGGGGTTTATTTTGGGGTTGTTTTTAGGCTGTTTTTAGGCTATTTTTGGTGTGGATTTTGGGTATTTTTAGGCTGTTTCTAGGCTGGTTTTGTGCTGGTTTTGGGCTGGTTTTTGAGGTGTTTTTAGGGTGTTTTTGGGCTGGTTTTGCAGGTGTTTTTGCAGATGTTTTTGCAGGTGTGTTTAAGCTGGTTTTGGGGCTGATTTTAGACAGTTTTTAGGCTGTTTTTAAGCTGGTTTTGGGGCTGGTTTTAGGCTGGTTTTAGGCTGTTTTTGGGGTAATTTTTGGGGTGTTTTTGGGGCTGGTTTTGGGCTGTTTTCAGGCAGTTTTTGGGCTGTTTTTAGGCTGGTTTAGGGTGTTTCAGTGCTCTTTCCCCCCAGGACGGGCGGCTGCTGCAGGAGTTCAATAAAATCGAGCCCCCCCTGATCTTCGAGTGCAACCAGGCCTGCACCTGCTGGAGGAGCTGCAAGAACCGCGTGGTGCAGAGCGGCATCAAGTGAGCCCCAAAAAAACCCCAAAAACTGAACCCCAAAAACCCCAAAACTGACTCAGAAACCCCAGAGAACTGCGTGGTGCAGAGCGGCATCAAGTGAGCCCCAAAAAAACCCCAAAAACCGACCCTAAAATCCCAAAAACTGGACCCCAAAACTGACCCAGAACTGCAACCCACAAACTCCCAAAACCCCAGAGAACCGTGTAGTGCAGAGTGGCATCAAGTGAGCCCCAAAATCCCCCAAAAAACCCCAAATTCTGAACCTCAAAATCCCCAAAAACTGAATCCCCAAAACCCCAAATTCTGAACCCAAAAACCCCAAAAACTGAACCCCAAAAACCCCAAATTCTGAACCCCCAGAAACCCCAAAAACTGAACCCCCAAAAACCCCAAATTATGAACCCCAAAAACCCCAAAACTGAGCCAGAAACCCCATAGAACTGTGTGGTGCAGAGCGGCATCAAGTGAGCCCCAAATACCCCAAATTCTGAACTCAAAAACCCCAAAATCCTGAAATCCTGAACCCCAAAAACCCCAAAAACTGACCCAGAAACTGCCCCAAAAATCCCGAAATTCTGAACCTCAAAACTCCAAAAACCCCAAATTCTGAACCCCAGAATCCCCAAAAACTGACCCAGAGAACCGCATGGTGCTGAGCGGCATCAAATGAGCCCCAAAAATACCCCAAAACCCCAAAATTCTGAACCCCAAAATCCCAAAAACTAAACCCCAAAAACGCCAAAACTGACCCAGAAACTGCCCTAAAACCCCAGAGAACTGCGTGGTGCACAGTGACATCAAGTGAGCCAAAAACCCCAAAAACTGACCCTAAAACCCCAACACCTGACATCCTGAACCCCAAAAACTGACCCAAAACTGCCCCTAAAACCCCCAAAACCCCAGAGAACTGCGTGGTGCAGAGCGGCATCAAGTGATCCCCAAAAAACCCCCAAATTCTGAACGCCAAAAATCCCAAAAACTGAACCCCAAAACCCCAAATTCTGAACCCCAAAACCCGAAAACTCTGCCAGAAACCCCAGAGAACCATGTGGTGCAGAGCGGCATCAAGTGAGCCCCAGAGAGGTGCCACACCCCAGAGAGGTGCCACACCCCAGAGAGGTGCCACGCCCCAGAGAGGTGCCACACCCCAGAGAGGTGCCACTCCCCTGTTTCCCTGCTCCTGTCACTGTGCTCAGGTCGGGTCCCTGCGCTCCCCAGAGGCCTCTTATGAGCAGCCAGTTGACGAGGCAGGAAGCCCCACCCCATTCCTGCCTGACTCACAAGGGAATCAATATTTATACAGAGACCTAATTGTTGTTCAGGTAAATTTACAGTGGGCCTTTGGCACTTAAATGCAGATATTGATAAGAGATATTGGACTTGTGTGACATAATGGTCCAGGTAAAAATTTGCAACAGAAGGAGAATTTTACATCAAGTAGCAGAATGGGCATTTGTGTTGGCTTGTTTGAAATATTTGAGAGTATGAGACAAGAACCTCTTGATGCCTCTGAAAACTTCTGTACAGAAAATGGAGGAATTCCAGCAGATATTGTTACCCAGCTTTGCCTGGAAGTCTAGAAAACACCCTTGGAGGTACATTTTTATTCACCTCACTGACTTTTTTCCTTGAGCTGTCCTTTGCTCCAGTGCTCCAGTGAATCAATGTGCTCTTTGTGAATGTGAAAGGAGAGATCAGACCCTGGGTTCTAAGGCAGAGTCGGTTTATTTCAGTTTGGGCTGGATGTCCCAGAGAGGGACCCTGACCAAAAAATCCCTGGACCTTTGTTACCCTGCAATCTGTGCACCCGTCCTTCACACACTCATCAGGTGCCCTGCATGAGCCTCTTAGTCTTATGGTGATTTATGGTCTGGGGTCTTCCAACACCTCACTGGATTCTCCATGTTCGTGTGTCATTAACTGCTCTTATCTTACTGCTTGAAAAAGTCTTGGGGCCCTCCAGGGTCTCAGCCCTTGTCTGAAGAAAATATTTTTTTTTTTCTTTTCTCCCCTGCTTAGCCATTATGACACAGAGTTCGTTTAAAGTTCACCTATGCTAATGTTTGAACAAGGCCCTCTCCTGCTAAGGTGAAAGCAAGTTACAATTAAACCTACACAGATAATTTCTAATATTCTATAAGTAAGTGTATTTTAATCCCCAACAATAAACTCCTAGTTTACATCTAGCACCTGGTTTACACTGCAATTTCTTCCTATCTCAAGGCCACACAAGTCATCACAGCACCCTTGTTTGTTGGCTTCTTCCCTTTTAATAGAGCTCTTGGTGCTTCTGGTTGAGTTAGTCTGGTGTATGTCGTTCATGTTACTCTCTATTCTGCTTCATGAATATTAGTGTATGGCTGCCTCTGATAGTATTAAACACTTCAAAATAAATGTGTATTTTGCATATGGGCAAAACCTGACACTCACTAGGCAATGACAGAGCAATAGCATGCCTTATATCTTAAGAGTGTCAACAGAATTTTGACTAGATTATTTTTACTAGCTGACTTTGCTTTCAAACAGGAGTCTGTCCTAATTATCCTTGTTGAGCACACTGGTTTGCAACTGCTGTTCTTGCACTGCAACTGTCCAGCATTTTTGTTTCAAACACAATGAAATGTATATGGAATACTGCAATAAGTTACCACTTGGCTATGAGTAGCTCTTGGAAGATATAAAACAAAAACTCTAAGATGGCAATACCTAATGCATTACAATAGGCATGTAGACATTATATCTACATGACTAGGAAAAAAGAAAAACACTGCATATGAAACAACAGATTTCATTACTTCAGTCTATAGCTGCTTTGGACAGTATATACACTTGTACAGCCTGTGAAGGCACAGGATATTGTGTGATACACCCACACATAACTGTGGTAAAACAGCATTGCTGTATTATATATAGTTAGAGCTATACACAGTTCTACACAGCACATCACATTTTGGGCTCCAGCAGACTGAAGTTTGGTTTTCTGTAATCAACCACTGATAAATGAAGATCTGTCCCATCTTAAGCAGCTGCTTCAGCAGAGCAATCAATGCCTGCATAGGTAAATTTCTCATGTAGGCTAGTATTCACATAGGTCTAGAAAGGAAATAAACAGAGCAGGTGTGATGAAAGGTGCATTACCTCAAGAACCCTAAATAATGTTGAAAATATGCATAGCCTAATTGTATCATTGTTATGAATATATATATATATATATATATATATATTCATAAAAACCAGAGTTTTACTTTTGTGTCTTCTAACATCCTGTTCAATGACACCAGTATCTGAGCAAATGATGGTCTTTCATATGGTTTCTCTTTCCAGCACTGTCTCATTAGGTCATACCTTTAAAATCCAACACCAGCATTTGATAGTTTAGCTACATAGCATAAAGTTAGAAATTTTTGATAATTTAAAGATTGTGCACATTCCACTTTTCAGAAGGAAATGGATTTCTACATAGCTGAAGTTACATTTTCCATAGTTGGTTACTGAAAATAACTTCTTTTACTCTGGAATAATGAAAAAGCTCTCTTAGAGCTAAAACCCTGGTATGTTCTGTAAAGAACAGGATAACTGGCTGAAACAGAGAGCCTGGGAAAGTATTCATGGAAAATTAACACTGTATGCTGTGCACAAAAGGACTTGTGCACTTTTAAATTTTTTAATGTAGTTTTTATAATTTCCAGTAAAAAAAATTGTTAGTTTCTTGTAGAAATCATCTGCTTTCTATACCTGAGGTGAGTTATTCTGTTTCTTTTTGGGTTTTTTCTGAGGTAATGCTCACACTTCATTGTCACAGTTGAGAGGCTTTTCCACTTGGTACCCTTGAGGGAGTTCTCCATATAATTCTGCACATGTTGTTCCACAAGATGGTGTTCCACCTAAAGTTTACCCATTGTCATGAACAGAAGCAGGCTTTAGTAAAAGAAGGTTTAAATTCATAGTAGAATTGGAAAGGTATGATTGACATAGTGACAGCTAAATAATCCAAAATTAGGGGATATTTTGCACCTCTGTTTTTATTGCTAATGCTTCCTTACTGCTTGGTGCACATATGGAGGAGAATAATAAAAGTAAGTGTCAATTTTCTCATGTGTATGGCTGGCCTAATTTTCTCTACAAGTCTGAGGGCCAGGATCTGATGGTCTTCAAAGTGTTTTTTCAGTAGCCTTGATGTCACTGGGCAAGTCATTCCTTCATTAGCATCATCATAAGAAGATCTGGTGTGGACTCATGGAGCTCTTGCTGTCAGCTGGTTTTGCCCCTTTCTGTAGCTGTTTGCTTACTTGGACTCTTGATTTTCCACACTGCATCCATATCTAGTGCAAACCCATTTAGTAAGGAAAGGCAGGAACAATTCACAAATCCAGAGTCGGGTTGGCAATGCACTCCTCAGTCAGCAGCATCTCCTGGCCAGCAGAGCATGGGCACAGCTCCAGGGCAAAGCACAATGATTGTGGGTGGTGCAAGGCTGTATCACAGTCATGATGGCTAGAGGTGTCTTCAGAAATGAACTCTAAATTTGATTTCAAGGTTAATATTCAAAGATTTTCTTCGTGAATATTTGGAGTATGAGGTGATTAGTCCCCCATCCTGCAATATCATTAAAATAGAAGTCTTGATTCAAAATGCAGGAAAGCTGAGGAAAAGCCACCCACCAAACTCAAAACATGCTGTATTAAGGCTATATATCATATGATATCCTGGAATTTTTATTTAGGTATGGCCTGGATTTTATACTGCCATGAAAACATGGTCATTATGGATCTTTCTCACTTAAAATGGTACCTGAATTGAAAATTTGAAATTGCATTCCCAAGCCTACTGAACCTAAATAAAATGTGGTAGAATAAAACAGAAAGGAAATTGAAAACTATTGTGAAGCAGTATTTTTTAAAAGACTGAGTAAATAGAGCTGCCTTGATGCAGACTGTGTATTTGTGCAGTAGAAAATTCAGACATTTCCCATAAGACGACACCATGTGACCATCTGCAACAGAGAGATATCAAGAAGTGCAACAAGAGTGCAACCAGAATTAATGTTTTTCAGTGGTAGGTAGTTTTGCTAGTATTCAGGGAATACAGGGAAGTGTGATATGTTTTTCTATATTTTTCATAAACTTTTGTATAATGATGGAGCTTGTTGAATCAGAAAGCAGGAAAATTTGAAAAATTAAATCAGTCTGAGTCAAAGATCTTTCCCAGGTTGTGAGTTTCAGCAAATATTGTAATTACAAAATTGTTTTTCCAAATAGAATTTCTAGGTTCCTAAATAAAATTCAAATTTCCTCAGGGTTTCCCAAATATTCATTAGGTCTCCAAGTTTCAATGAGAAGTACAGCTGAAGTAGTGGGGTACATCCAAATAGTTTGTGAACACACACCTTGATCAGACCCTAATGAAGAAAGGAACAGAACTTTTATGTTATGCCTTTTATTTTTTGCTTCCATTGCTCACTCATACTGACATGACTACTGAGGATTTTGACTTAAGAGTGGATGTCTCATGATAGCTGTCAAACTTTCCTTGATACAGAAATATATTTATTTGTTTAAAAAAATGCCACTTGAACACATACTTGCACATCACTATTTGTGGTGTAAACATTGTAATGCAAAGATTCAATTGCCATCCATCACACTGGAAGCCATCCTTGGAAATTATTTCATGAATGTTTATTTTTCAGTTCTTGGTATAGCAATATCGCAGTTTGTATGCCAACAATCATTCTGTGTTACCTTCATGAAAGCTGACTTTATGCAAGTAAACTTTATCAAGTAAATACACTTGTTCAACTTGTGCAGTTTTACAGAAGAAATTCTTTATTGTGAGAATGGTGAGACACTGCAACAGGTTGCCCAGAGAAGTTGTGGGTGTGGGAGTGTTCAAGGGCAAGCTGGATGAGGCTCTGAGCAACCTGGTGTAGTGAAAGGTGGGGTTGGAGCTAGATGGTCTTGAAGGCACCTTTCCAAACAAATCATTCTATGATCCTGTGACGATAGGATGTGCTTCCCAAAGGAGCACTTCACATGAAAGCTAATAAAAAAATTATCCAATCAGCATCAAGGTGAAATGTAAACATTACCTCAGATGATGCCTCTGACCACCCTGTTCTCCTGACAACACAGGGCTATTTCTAGTCTATAACTACATGATGCTTTTTACGTATCTTCCTCTTTCAGATCTTCCAAGGCATTAGCTCTGGACATATCCTGAAGTGGCAGAAGAACCAGCAGAGGAATCGCAGCCTCAGAGGGAACAGCTGAAGGACGAGGTTCCTCTGGCAGCCAAGGTGTGCTCACCTTATTCCTCAGCAGCACCAGTGGGAGAGGGAATTGTCCTAGCAAGGCCACCCCAAATGCTGCTTCTGGGAGCAAGCTAAGACCAAGAGTGTGTTGTTGTTGCTGTTCCTCTACAAAAATGGTGCCCCTCTGCTTCCAGGTTTGCCGCCCGCAGCAGCCAGCCCCCAGGGCTCTGGAGAGGCTTCTCCAGGACTTCTCTCGCCAGGGGCACACACTGTCCCAGGTGTGCAGGGACAAGGCGGTGCTGGCACAAGAGAACGCTGCCCTGCAAGCCCGACTGGCAGCCACAGAGCGGGAGCTACGAGGCCTTTCTGAGCAGCTGGCAGAGGCCAGGTAAAGGCAGGAGGGGACCCTGGGTGGGACATGATTGAAGGTGTGTAATTACAAAGGTGGTAATCGTTGCATCAGGATTTACTGCCTCCCGTGTGCTCTCCAAAAGTTTCTCAGAGAGAGAGGTGTTGAGACATGAGAAAAAAGAAAATTATATTGAATGACCAGAGAGCACTGAAATCAAGAGGTGTGGCAGAGTCCCTGCCAAAGGAGAATTGCCACCCCCAAGCCCTGCCAGTGCCGATGCCTGCTCCTGCCACAGAGACCTGTGCCCCCGGGGGACTTCTCTGACAGAGGACAGCCAAAGCACACGTGCATTGGTGTCTGTGCTCCTTTCTGCAGGTGGCTGTTGGCAGGAGCACTGGAGCAAATGGTGACAACACTTGGTCTCTGTCAGAAGGAAGAAGCTGGTGCTCCTTCCTGCAAAGATTTTTGCTTGGAAGTGATTATCTGCAGCACAAAGCCCCCATGCACTGTTGACTTTCACAGCACGAGAAGATTCTTACACAGATCGTGTCAAATTTCCTTCTGCCCTTGTGACCGTGTTTCTTGCTTTCTGGAAAAAAAATCCTCAGCCCAGCGTCTGATGCACAATGCTCCATGTTTCTGCATGTCGGGCTGTGGCCAGCAGCTCACATCCAAACACAACTGGGTGCCTGCTGGGCAAGGGAATGACAGGCACTCACAGTGATTTTCCCTGGTGAACCTGCAAGGACCTGGGCAAGTGCAGAAGATAGGATTACTCTGGGCTGAGATAACCTGTTCTGTGTCTCTGATGATGCTGCCAGCACCATGAAGGAACAGCCAAGACAAGCACTGGAAGCAAACATATCCTGCCACTTTCTGCTCTTCCATGGACATGGAACACACTTGTTCTCACAGCTCTAGGAGACTCAATTCAGGAACAAGGGATGGTCATGCATTGGTAGGGAATGGCCTCCAACAAGACCAGAGCAGAACCATCTCTCAGCAGAGCCTGAGCTTGTGACCTGGGCCATCAGTTCAGCAGACACCAAAGTGCTTCCTTCCCTCTCTCCCTGGACCTCAGCCACACGAGTCCTGCTTTTCTTCAGTGTCTGCTGCTTCTTCCTTCTCTCTGAGGAAGTTCTCCATGTTGAGTTTAGAAGCTCACGCTGCCTTTTTTGAGGTGCCTGAATGGAGGATAGTGTCAGCAGCTGCAGCCCAGGGCTCACTTCCCATCAAAGTCTCTAACGATGGCACCAACGCTGCTGCCTTGGGACAGCCGGCTCTGGAAGGCGAGTCTGCCCTCAAGCACGGCCACTGAAGTCAGTCAGGGGGACAGGCTGCAGATGAAGCTGCAAAGCATTGCTATGAGGCTGGCAAGTCAAGAGAAAACCATGGTGACCACTTTTCCTGACACTCTTTGCCAAGCCACGTAAACTTGTGCCCATAGCATCCCCTTTTTGGCATCCTGGCTGGTGTGGATGCCTTCCTGAGGAGGTACAGGCCTTCTGGGTGCTGCTGCTCCTGTGCACACTCTGGTGATTTTTCTCTGGTGTGCAGAGCCGTGTTGACAGCAGCGACTCCGCAGGCCAGCTCCAGGAGACATCGTCCTTGCCATGGTGGCAGCAGCTCTGTGGGCCCCCAGCTCAGTGTCAGGGGGGTCTGGGCCACACAGCACCGTGGGCTGGGCAGCTCTGGGGAGCCGGGCTGACCGCCAGCCCTGCCTCTGCCCACTGCGCCTGCCAGCAGCAGCCAGTGGCCGTGCTCCTGCAGGGCCTGCTTGGCCTCCTTGTCCCTCCTTGTCCCTCCTTGTCCCTCCTTGTCCCTAGCCAAACCAGCCTGGGCAGCTCAGGAGTGTACCCACCGTCCTGCTGAGGCCAGGCCTCAAGGGCTTCTGCTGCAGGCACCAGAGATGCGTCAGGGAAGCGCCAGAGCAGCCGGGTGGCAGGAAGAAGGTGGCTCTCTAGGAGCTGCTTATGGCCTCTGCCACCCAATTCCTCAGGGCTTCCCACTGTTGTAGGTAATAAACGAATCAAACCAGATAAAAAAGGTTAAATTGGCAAATTTTATTTTCGCGACTTAAAGTACGGTCCTGGAAAGCCACAATCAAAAAGTACAATGCCGAGCCCGGGGTCGGCATTGGGTGAACACAAAATGATTCGAACTCTATCGCTCCGAATCCCCAAGTGTTCACGTCGCCGTCTTGGTTGGCATCTTTTTTATACTGTTTTTCATAGCCTGGAGCGGGACAGTCCTTTGTTTCTTTCAAATTCAGCTCTGGTGTCCACACAAGACAAAGTCCTTCCTGCTCCTTGACGAGATTTTGTGTCCATTGTGTATTGCTTTTAGGTGGTTGATTTCATCTTTAAGGGAACCAGAGTCGGGGAATGCAGTCCTGGTGATGGGTTTCTCGGGAAATGCTGCTCTCCTGTGAGTTTCCAGGCTTCCTCAGGAGATAGGTGCTTATCAGGTAGCAGTCTGGCCTGTAGATATGTTAATTTACCTTGTTCTGAGGTAATCACTGCCATTACCTGTGGCTTGTTTATTTTGCAGACTTATTTTATACAAAACACTAATTACAATATCATATATATATATATATATACATATATATATATATCACACCACAAACCCATCCACACAAGCCCTCTTGTCCCATCACAGCCTCCCACCACCCACGGCCACACGCACCCCCCTCACGCCCTCCCACTGCCTTATCCTGGCAGGCCTTGGCAGCACCGCATCCCTTCACGGCCTCCCACTGTCCCGTGCCCTCCAGGCCTCCCCCAGGCCTGCCTGGCTGCTCAAGGAGCTCCAGAGGAGCCGGATCAAGAGGCACCTCAGAGCCCTCAGCAATCCAGCCAGGAGCACACGGGCAGGACACAGATAGCCGTTCCTGGCTGGGAGAGGGGTGCTGGCCATCTCCAGGGACCAGGCTCTTGGGGATCCCTGCCACAGCTCCGGCCTCGGCCCATCCGCTCTGTCAGAAGCCTTAAGGCTTCAGCAGGATCACCAAAGGCAAAGGGGCTTTTGGCCACTTTCCCTTCCACACTACACGCCTCGCCAACTTGTCAAGCACAAGCACCCTTCTTCCCCTCCTCCCCATTGGCCTGAAGACTCTGGGCTCCTGGAGAAAGCTCCTGGAGCTCTGTGCATGACAACAGCAATTTACTAATCCTAGAGTGGAATGAAAGAAAGTGCTTGCACAGGAGAGGTGTTTCCTGCAGGCTCAGGTGGCCCCAGCAGAAGCAGCCTCCCAGATCAGTTCCAGGCAGCGCTCCAGCAGGATAGCCAGCCACCACCACACAGGGAAGGCCGTGACTTCCAGAGCCGGCGGAATTGATCTCGCATCCTCTCAAGTCAGGAGGAGGGAATGCTCTGTACAGCTATGTTGATGTACAGAGTTTGAAATGCCAGGCACGAGATGGCGGGGCTGACGTCATATGTCATGTCCTGAAGGGCTGGAAGAGAGAGAAACAGCCACAGTCAGAGCCTCCTTCTGCAGCTGGAGAAGCACCGTGTGCAGTGCACAGTTACTTGTCTGTCTGGCTTGTTGAGTGGGGCCTGGGCTTATCCTGGGTTCCTGCCTTCGGTGTTGTTAATAAAACAAAGTGGAGTTTCTCAGAGAGTCTGGGCCTTGTTCCTTACTGCAATTGTTTTTGAGTGCTCATCCACCATAATCCATGTCCCGAGATGGTCCCGGAGTGGGTCTGGATTGGGAAGACAACTCTGGCTGATTTTTTTGGTTGCCTGGACTTGGACTACTTTGAGACTGTGGAAGGGACTGCTGGATATGCCTGATACCATCGGAGGCACGGCAACCCAGACAGCGAGGAGCGGGGCTCACACCGCACAGGTAGGCAGTGTGAGTGGGGTTAGAGCAAGGTCCTGTAAGTGGGAGAGGGGGAGTACTGCCCTTCCATCACCCTTACCCGCCTGGGCTTCCCTCCTCTAAAAGGGGGTGGGGACAAAGTCTGGCTCCACGGGCTCCGGGCTGGAACCTTTTCTCTCGAGAAGGTCCCTGGGGCAGTGAGGTTGGTACCTCACAGCTCGGTGACCCTGCTAGGAAGGCCACCGGCTGTAGGAGCGCCCTCTCAATATTGAGCCTGGGGGGAGGTTTCGGCTGTTTCACGGCTCCAGGCTGGGAACATTTGTCACCAGAAGGTCCCTGTGGCAGTGAGATCAGCTCGGTGACCCTGGTGGGAAGGCCACCGGTTATAAGAGGGCCCTCTCAGTGTCTAGATTGATGGGGAGGTTCCGGCTGGTCTCACATATCCTGGGCTGGATCCTTTTCTGAGAAGGTTCCTGGGGGAGTGAGGCTACACCTTACAGCCTGGGGACCAAGGGAGGAAGGCCACTGTCTGCAAGAGGGCCCTCTGGATCGGTTGGATGGAGAGCGAGCATTTGGTTCCATTGTAGTTTATTTTATTGAAAGATTGTCATTTTCTTTTGTAAACCGAGATTTCTGTTTAATCCCTTATTTTATTTAGGAATCTGCCATTTTTTTTCTGACAATATTTTGAGAACTGCCATCTTTGTTTCGTTTCTCATATAGATTAGTTTATATATCTGCCATTTTATTTCTTTAAAGCACCATTTTTATTTTATTCTTATGCTATCTTCCATTTTTATCTCCCACAATATTTTCTTTAAAAACTGTCTTCTTCATTTATTTATAAATTGATGTCTTTGTTTTGTTTCCCACATTATTTTTATTTCTTTCAACTGCCACATGTTTTTATTTCATTTCTCAGGCTATTTCATTTTTATTATTACTGACAAACTATTTTGTTTATATATTTTTATTTTTACATTTTGTGTTTTATTGCTCCCCGAGGAAAATAATAGTGTATTTGTTCTGTAATTTTGTGGGGTTTGAATTTTGTTTTCATTCTGATCATGAGGGGGAAAGTTAGGAAGGTTAGGGAAGAGAAAGACCTCATTGAAGAATATTCCTACCAATAGCCCCTTGGGGGAAATATTAGATGATTTGGATTGAAAGGATTTAGACAAAATAAAAATGATAGGATACTGTATGGAAATTTGGCCAAAGAGAAGTATTTCAGAAGGACCTGTTTACCGGCCTTGGTATGGGTCTAAAGAGAAACGGTTATGCGTAGCCTTAAATAAGCATGTTAATTTAAGAAAGGTACTAGACACAGAGGAAATCAAATATGCAGCTCATTGGTTAGAGAATGTGGAGAGGGATAAGAAAGTGAAAGTGTATAAAGTGTCTAAGGAGCAAGATATGGAGAAGGAGACAACACTTGGGAAGGGGTGGGATCCCTTGGATTGCCTCCCACCGCCTCCCCCTCCGAGTCCACCTGCAGTCCATCCTCCTCCGTCAGTGCTACCTCCTCCAGCCCAACATACAGCTGTGACTGTTCACCCTGTTTCAACCTCTACTCTCTCAGCCGTATCATCCCCACCTCCATAAACCTCTCCGGGACACGCCTCTCTTATTTCCCCTATACCCCCTGTTTCACTCCCTGTTTCCCAAGTGTCACCTTCCACTCTCCCAGGACCCCTTCCAGCTCTTCAGGCTCCCAGAGAAACCTCAACACTCTCTCTCCCTACCTCTGTAACTCCACCCTGTCCTTCCAACCCCTGTCCAGCATCCCAAGGTATTCCTATTCCCATCCCTGCCCCCAAAACCTTCCAAAGTGCTCAAGCTTGTGCTGAGGAAGAAATGTCAGGTACGCTAGATGGTGGCCCACAAGGTCAGAGCTGTAATACCGGATATCAGACTAGAAGATGTCAGGATGAGAGAAAATCCGAACGGATGTTACCTCTGAGGGAAGTACCCGTGGGAGCTGCTAGAGGGGGATAGGTTTTGTAAATGCTCCATTGACTGCCTCTGAGGTGAGGAGTTTTAAAAAAGAGATAAAAAGTTCGCTGGAAGATCCAACAGGAATATCGCAACAATTAGACCAGTTCTTGGGTCCTAGTATATATACATGGGAGGAATTAAATTCAGTTTTGGGTATACTCTTTTCTCCAGAGGAAATCCAATTAATCTGGGCTGCAGCAATGAGAATCTGGGACAGAGAAAATCGAGTGGGTCCTAGGGGAGAGGAAAAAATACCACAAAATCCACCAAACTGGGATCCAAATGAAGAGGATGGGAGGAGAAATATGAGGGACTACAGATCTTTAATTACAAGAGGGATATGAGAGGCAGTCCCTAGAGCCAACAATGCCAAATTAGCATTTGACAATCAACAGGAAAAGGACGAGTCACCACGTGTATGGCTTGAAAGATTAAAAAGAGACTTCCAGTTGTATTCTAGTGTGGATCCAGAGAGTCCAGAAGGACAAGTGTTAATAAAAATTCAAATTGTATCTAAAGCCTGGGTTGATATCAGGAGGAAATTAGAAAAGCTGGACGATTGGCAAGAAAGAGTTTGAATGGGTTGTTAAGAGAGGCAAAAAAGGTATATCTAAGCAGAGAGGAAGAAAAGGCTAAGGCAAAGGCGAAAATCATGGTGGCAGTTGCAAGAGAGAGTGTGGGAACTGGAAAAAGTGAACCAACAGGGGCTAGAAAAAGTGAGCCAAGGGAGACTGGAAGAAGTGAACCCAAAGGGAAAGTAGAAGAAGAGAAGAAATTAGACAGGGGGGAGGAAAACATCAGGTATGGATCTGGTTTACTACTATTGCAATGAAAAAGGTCATACAAAAAGGTATTGCAGAAAAAGGGAATGGGATGAAGCAATGGAAAGAGAGCAGGATGCTTTGGAGAAGATCTTAAAAGGGGAAGATTAGGGGTGTCAGGGGCTCTATGCTATGAGAGATAAAACTGAATATCCAAATGAGCCCCTGGTAAACTTAGGTGTTGGCCCTCAGAGTGAAGATTTTGAGTTTTTAGAGGAGACTGGAGCAGCTAGAACGAGTGTTAAAGAAATACCAGAAGGGTGTAAATTGAGTGATCGTGAATGTAGAATAAAAGGTGCTGAGAATAATCCCTTTGAAGCATCTATTCTAGAAAGGGTGCAAGTAAAAGGGAACTTTAGAGAAGGATAAGCAGGCCTGTTGTACATGCCAGGCCAGACAGCAATCTTTTAGGCCAAGATTTCCAAGTGTGATTGAATATTGGTGTGGTGCCAGAAGGAGGGCGTATGGTGGCCAAAATAATGTTGTTAAAAGAGGAAGATGAAAAAGGTATAGATCCAAGAGTGTGGGCAGAAGAAGGAGGTCATGGACTGTTGAATATCCCTCCCATAAAAATTAGAATGAAACCTGACATACCACCAATAAGGGTCAGGCAATACCCTATTTCTACAGAGAGAAAACAAGGGTTAACAAGAGTAATTAAAAGTTTAATTGAAGATTGAATTTTAGAACCCTGTATGTGTCCACATAACACCCCAATATTGCCAGTAAAAAAAACAGATGGCATGTATAGACTGGTACAAGATGTGAGAGCAGTAAATCAGCAAACTGTCACTTGTTAACCAGTGGTAACCAACCCATATAATCTGTTGGGCAAAGTATCAACAAAGCAAACATGCTTCAGTGGAACTGATTTGAAGGATGCTTTTTGGTCCTGCCCGTTAGAATCAGTATTAGACCAATTCTCTTATTTTGGTGAATCAGGTGGCGACTCTGGTGGGACCCTGTTCCCTCTGGCCGAAGGGCCTGCAGGGTTCGGGACCCCTCTAGGGAGCCCACCTGGGACCTTCCTAGGAAAAGGGCTCCTTTTCCTCACTGGCACCCCGGGGAGCAGAACTAGAACTGCCAGAGATACGGACAAAAAGGTATGTTCAAAAATTATAGACAGGTACCTGTAAGAGAGGCAAACTGGTAAGACGCTGTGAGACATCAAGCGCAGAGTGAAAAAGCCTCAAGTGGATTTGTTTGTAAGTTTCCGTGGAATGTGGCAGTGGTTTGTGTTCCAGGTGGGGCTGGTATCAGCTCCAGCAGCTCTTGCCCCGCAGTGGGGCAGCAGCAGCGGGCCGGTCGTGGCTGCCTGGAGCAGAGCTGGCGCGGCAGTGGGTCGGCGGAGCTCGGGCAGGGCAATAACAGCGTTGCCAGTATTGGTGTGGTGCAGGAGCAGTGGTGGCTCCAGTTTCATTTGTGGTTTAAAGGCAGCATGTTGGTAATTTTCAGTTTGGGTCACCAAGCTTGCGGGCGTTGGTGTGTGGTGGCTCCTTTCGTGGGCTTGGTCAGTTTGTGTGCGCCAAATCCATGTGTGTGTGTTTGAGCTGCAGCTTGTTTTTGTGAGCTTTGTGTGCTTGAATTGTGGATCAGTGGCACACCGTATGTGTTTTGGTTTGTGTGATTTTGGGAGTGTGTTGGCAAAAGTTTTGCATTTGTAAGTTGTGAAAAAATTTTGAGGTTTACACCTGAGTATTCGAAGGGATATTTACGCCCAGGAGGGCAGAGGAATTTGGAGCGCTGGCATTACACTTGAATTGTGTGAGCGAGGCTGTGTGTGTATTTTGACCGTGTGTAAGCAGAAGAATTGTGGATTTGTGAGAAAACATAGTTAGTTGTTTGTGAGGCTTTAGAATTGTTAGTTTGAAAGGTGATACTTTGACTAAGCGTGGTTAGTTTCTAAGTGCAGAGGGGAGAGGCAGCGACGTGAGCCCAGAGCTGCTTTCCCCCCACACTGCAGAGAAACTGTGTCTTGGCCAAAGTTTGATAGATTCTTGGCATAGATTTGTGAATATCTAACCCCTATGTATAATGAGAGAGGTTTGGTACCTACGATTATTATATAAAGGGGAGAGAATAAATTTGTTATTTTGTGTAAGCTTTGTGAGTGAACTGTTTAAGAATGTTTGGTTGTGATATGTGAGTCCCTTAGAGTTATTTGAAGTGATTTGGTCCATTGGTTTTCACTGTTAACTCTTTATTTTGTTGGTTGCTTTTATCCCTTCCCCTTTCCTTTGCTGATAAAATGATATGCCAAGGAATAGAAGGTTCAGGGAGGGGAATTCCAGGCAAAGGAACTTCCCTGTTCAAGAGAGGGCTGTGACTGTAACCCCTGAGTTTTTTCATTGTGTAGTTTGTTGAGAATTGTGGGTCAGACAAGTGTATAAGTGGAAGATCTTCATACCAAATTACTGCCAGGTGAAGCTCTGGAGCTGGGATAAGGTTAAAAGGCTTGGAGAGAAAAGGAATTTTCAGTATGGGGACAAGTGAAAGCAAAGAAGTTCCTAAAGGTAGTCCTTTAGGATGTGCTTTGGCATTTTGGAAAGAGCTGGTGGATCATAAGGATACAGAAACTAAAAGAGAGCTTATTAAGTTGTGCACACAGTGGTGGCCACTTCATAAACTTGAGGAGGGGGTGAAGTGGCCCCATCAGGGACTCTTAACACTTTGGAACAGCTGATGCTGTTCCTTAGGTGTGAGCAGAAATGGCATGAAGTTACTTATGCTGACATGTTTTTCACCATTAGGAATCACCCTGAGTGGCCAAGGGCTTGTGGAATTAGACCACCCTCTGACCCTTTAGTGTTGGCTCTCGAGAAAGATAATAAAGCTAATAAAGAAAAACCCAAGAGGTGTTGCAGCACATGCTCAATAAATCAAAGGTGTACCCATCCTGACAAGGTATATTGTATGGAGACTCAGGAGGAAGAGACAGAGGAATTGCTTAAACTCCCTAAAAGAGAAGGAAGGGGAGGGTGGTAGGGGAAGCATGTTGGGGAAGTGTTGGGGAGAGGGAAGATGTTACTAAATAACCATGAAAACAATAGGGTAGCCCGCTGAAGCTAATCCACTCTTGTCAAAACAATGCTCTCGGCCAGAGAGCCACTCCAAAGGTCACCAAAGACTTATCAGGGTCCAAGATTAGATCTTAGAGTTTAGAATGTCACACACTATGCTAATATAAGAATTCCTATAGGCTGCATGTAAATGCTATAGAATTAGTATTTTCTATTAGATTGGTTGTTAGGCATCAGAATATTCATGATGGAAAAGGATTTATTGTATTACAAACGGGAAGTCGGTCCTCTTTACTCCTTGCTCTTCTTTCCTTCTCCCACTTCTCCTCTCCTCTCCCTCTTCCATTTCCCCAATACCCTTTTATCCCATTACTCTCTCTCCCTCCCCTGCTCTCCTCTTCTTCCTCTTTCTTTTATGCTCTTTACCCTCTTTACACTCTCTCTCTCTACCCTCCCTCTTCTCTCTTTCTCTCCCCCCCTTTTATCTCTTTAATCTGCATGTGGCTGTGCCGGGCAGCTCATAGAGACTCTATTATAATAAACTGCAACTGTAGCTTTTAGCATTTACAGAGCGTTTGAGTCTTGTTCCACGCAGTCCACCCTGATACAAAGAATCCAGGAGTCTCCCGCAGAAGCAGATTTGGAATTGCTGTCAACATCGGGTTTTACCCCTGCTTCATCCGCTGCTTCATCCTCACTTGAGAGAACAGTAATTAATATGGGAGTCTCCCTCCCCAATTCCTGAGCCACGGGAGCCAACCCGACTGTATCCATCCTTACCCTGCAGTGATAGTGAGGAGGAAGAACTCTCCCCACAGGGTCCTGGAGCATCAAGGACCCGAAGAAAAGTGAGAGAGGCCATAGAAACCCCTTGAAGGGAAACAGCCACCACTGAGGGGGACACAGTGTTAGTCAGAGTCGCCTTTACTGCCTGGGATTTAGATTCCTGGGAAAAGATTGCTAAAAATTATCAGGTTGACCCACTAAGTGTTGCTAAAATGATGAAATTTATGGTTAAACAAAATAGGTCTGATTGGACTGACATTCAGATACTACTTGATTCCTTAACAGAATCAGAGAGGCAGATGGTTTTAAAGGTGGCTAAAATCTGGCTGAGGATGATTGCAGAATAACACAGGAAAAGGTTAAGGATGTATTTCCGCTTCAGGTTGGAATGCTGATAGGCCAGAGGGAAGAGTACAAAGAACAAGAAAAGCAGCGGCAGACGGCAGGAAACCGGTTCCTTTGCAGGCTCCGTGTGTGGAAAAGAAGGGAGCCGAGAGGCAGGAGGAGCAGCAGGGCCCGATCGCTGCTCCGCGCCTGCAGTGAGGGGCGGCTGCCGCTGGGGGCGCCGTGGGAAGGGAACGGCCCTGCGCGGGGCGGGCGGGGCGGGGCAGCCGCCAGGGGGCGCCCGGGGCGGGGCGGGGCCCCTCTGTGAGGGGGGAGAGCCTCGGGCAGCTGCGGAGCAGCGCGGAGCCACGGCCGGGGCTGTCCGTCCGCACCGCACAGCGCCGGGCACGGACAGCGCCAGGGCATGGCCAGCGTGAGTGCGGCTGCCCGGGAAGGGAATCTCCCCAGGGAGGGCGCATTTAGGCACTTGGGATTGCCAGTGCTGCGCTGAGCTGGCAGGGCACAAAGCCTCCTCAGGCACCAGAGCCTCCTCTCCAGGCTTCCTGCAATGCCTTTCCTGCAGGCTGGGGACAGGCTCCGCTGATGTTAAAAAGAGCTGCTGTCCAAAAGAAAAAAAGACAGAATCCAAACCAGAGAGGCTGGCTCCCAGCCTTAGTTCCCAGGCTGAGATCCACAGGTGGAGGCAGGATTCCTCTGCTTCCCAGAAAGACGCAGCAATAGAACAAGAGGTCACTATGTGCCCCTTGCCTTCATGTCCAGGACCTTGCTATTGCAGGCCAACAGAGCCCACAATCGTATTCACTCCTTTATGCAGGTGTCTTCAGCTTCTTGGGATTTGCCCCCTGAGAGCAGCTTGGGAATGCTGTCACAGGGCTTTGTTCCTTCTGGAAACTCCAAAGACTCACTTAGGTACCTCCTTTCTAGAACATGGCCTGGGTTAATTGTTAAAAAGATGAGCAATGTAAGCTGTTCCTCAGAGGTCAGTCCTGCTAAGAAATGCTGATTCCAGTAGGACTTCTTCCCAACTGCCTTGCAAATTCCTCTGCTTCCTGCAGCCATGGGCAAACTCCTGCTCTTGACCTGGCCTTCTCCTGTTACCTGTGGCACTGGCATCTGCTTGCTCCTTGCTGTGTCACGTTATAAGGAGGTCTAAAGCAAAATGATGGAGGCGACTTCCATAGAACTTGCACTTTGTATCATTTTCCCTGTGTGGTGCTTGCAACTCTCCCCAGCCCCATGGAGTTTGCAGTTCTGTAGCGATATAAAAAGAGAGAGACTAAGTTAGCTCAGGAAAACACGATCAATCTACTCAGCTCCTGCAGGCCAGAAATGAGAGTGCAGCAAATGACTGAAAAATGCAGTATGATGCAGCACATATCCAGCATGGGCATGACAGACTTTTTAAACCCACATCCAAGGAGGAATATGACCTTGCAGGTTTCCTACAAGGCAGAGGGGAGTGGGTTTCTGCAAAGGCCTCAGAAGTGCCTTCAGTGTTGGACAGAGAACATTTTCAAGAGAAGGGCTGGCTTGGGAGGTGGTGGAAGTGGAGTGAATGGGCAAATGTGCCCATGGCTGCACCCACACTGTGAGGGCCACTCCAAGGGCACCCCTGCCATGCACAGGACATGGGCACTGCCCCGTGCAGAGGATGTGTCCCTGCCATATCGACAACAACACAAAAGCTGTTCCAGTGTCAGGCAAACACTTGTGGGTGTTTGTTACTCGGCTTTATTTCCCCGCTAAATTATCCTTCATCCTTCAGGAAGTCCTACAGTTTTCTGGTTCCTGTTAGCCCTGGAGTAAATAGGCAGGGATGACAGGTATTCCAATTTAAGGAACTCCCTGGGATATTACCAAAGCACAGTTTCATCCATAGAATTTCAGAAAGTTTTCTTAGTTTTAGTCAGAAGCGCTGATTGCCAAAGTACTGGGTGTGTGTGCCTGGTGCTTGTTGTGTTACTCTTGGATCCTTTGAGCTGTGAGTTATGGACTGCAAGTGGGGTTCCTGTTGCCTTGGCACAGAGAACTTTCTGGGCTTTTCTTTGGCAGTAGCTGTAGAGAAGGTTTGGTTGCTCTGCATAAATTCACAGCCCAAGCTGGAGCGGCGGCTATTGTGATGTCAGGGGAGGCTGCCACGTCACAGAGGTGTCAGCAGCAGGTTGCTCTGATGCACACAAGGCCTCAGCGTTCAGAGCAGCTCTTGGCGTGCTCGTTGCAGGAGGATCCTCTGTTGAGGGGTTCTCAGGCAGCAGTCTGTGCCCTGAAAAGGGAGTCTTTCTATTTTGCCTGCTGTTGTATGAGTCTGAAGACTCACACGGGCATCCTTTTGTCTTCTTTTCCTCTTTTCCTTGCACAGTCTGGGGACTTGTGCAAGTGGGTTTCTTTCTCATTTTCTGTTTTGTTTTCCAGCCCACGGCCATGAGCAGCCCTGCTGAAATGATGGAGCAAGTCCGCAGAGCAGTCGGCAGGGCGTTTTCAGCGGTGTCATCCCGCAAAATTTTTAATGGTCTGAGACGTAAGTAGAAGTTTTTTCCTTTGGGCAGCACGTTGAAATAAAAGTGTAATAAAAAAGTGCCTTAAGTTTGGTAAAGCTCCTACCAACAACTTCAACTAAGAAATAGGTGTCTCCTGCTCAGCAGAGTGTGGACAACTTCCAAAATGCAGATGGAAGAGCTTTGGAGGCATCCTTCTAAACACTGTGCGGTTCTCTTCAGAATTGAGGGAAAGCACCTTTCTTTCTGCTTTGAGTCCTTGAAAGATGTGCCTGTCTCACTGCTTCCTCTCTGTGTGCTACAAGAGCCACTGGCTTTGCACTGACGGGCAAACTGCTCAGCAGCTTGTGTGTGCTCCTGAACCCCGGAGCTGGGCCTGTGCTGTGTCCCAACAGAACCTCAAGCGCTAACAGGGGCTTGGGGAAGCTTTTCTGGGGAATTGTTCAGAGCAACCACATGGGAAATACCGCATGTAATTCAGAAAACAGAAAAAAAAGTCCAGGAAAGAGAGGAGAAAAAAGCTGCTTTAGTTGCAGGGTGGACAATCAGCTACAATGTAAGCATTGATTGCTAAGGAACAATTTGCATTTTCTTGGCCAAGACTCTTTTTCCTTAGTGACAAGGCCAAGCAACAAGGAGACACAGCCTAGGGTATTGCCCTGTAGCCGCGCTTGCTGTGCTAAAGAATGTTGCTCCTGGAGGGATGCTGTGAATGGAAAATGCTCTCTGCTTGGGTGGCCTTGTTCTGTGTGATTCCTCAGCACAGCCAGTTTCTAACAGCACCTCGTTCCCCTTCCCTTTCCCCTGGCAGGTCGCCTCAACCGTGGAAGGAGTCAAGTCCATGGTTCGGTGAGTGGGAGGGGCACCCTTGACAATGCTGGTGTCTGAGAATTGTGGAGCAAGCTGTGGGCTTGGCCTGTTGCAGTAGAGTGCCACCCCGACAGACTGAAAGAAAATCCACATCAATGTCAGCATGAGCACTACCAAAAGGATTCCATCGGGTTCCCTCCTTTTGCATTGAAGAGGTTTTAATTAATGGAAGTCAACTTTTGCAAGCAGCATGATGATTGTAATCAGGCTGAGATATCTCCTTCAGAAACACATGCAGTCCTATCCAAACATTAGTCTCTTTAGCCCACGTGGATTCAGTTTTAGTGACTGAGCATGCCACTTGTATCCAAATTCATAACTTCTCCTTAGGACAGAGTGCGATAGGGCTAAGGAGATATAAGGTTCCGAAAGACAGGTTACTCCCAGTCCCTCACACTGCTGTCTGTCTGTCTGCAGAGCACCACACCAGCAGCAGAAGCTCCTCTGGCTCGCTCTCTTTCTCCAGAGGCCAAAGGGGAGGCAAAGGACAAAAGTCCCCTGGCTGCCAGTCCAGGGCCTGAGCATCCTGCAGCAGTGAGTGGAGCTTTGGCTGGTACAGTGCAGAGCTTTGGTGCAGGGCAGAGCTGCAGGTTTCTCATCAGGCAGCGCTTGCCCTTTGTGGCTGAAGATGCTGAGGGCTGGAGTCCTGCCATGACCTGGCACTTCAGCCCAGCCACTGACACGTGGGAAATGGGATCTGAACTTTCACATGCGGGCATCATTTTCCTGGCATTGTGACAGGGACTGTGAACTTCCCTGGGTGTTAGATGAGCAGTAGCATGATGTGGTTTAGTGCTACTGGTGTGAAAGTGAGCCCCTTTGTGCACGATCAATATCCCCCGCACAACAGCTTTCACCTTCAGCTGAGCTGTGTCTCTGCTTGCTGCTTCTCCCAGCTCTCAGGAGCCAACTTCCCTGCTCCTTACTGCTTGTTTATACTTTTTCCCTGCCCATTCCTTGCAGGCTCCAACAGGAGAGCTGCTTGCCAGTCGGGACTCCTCAGCCCAGGCAGGAAAAGCGGAGCGGCAGGAGAGCACAGGTAGAGTGTGCAGCGCCCGGGAGTTCAGGTGTGTGCTGAGCTTTCTCACTTTGTCTGGGCAGGGCTGGGCATTGCTGGGTTTTAGAAGGCCCAGCATCAGAGAACACATTTGGCTTTCTCATCATTGGACTTGCTCAGCACAGAGGGGAAGGCAGCCTGTGGGCAGGTCTTGCTGCCAAGACACCCTACAGCAAAGCTGCCTCGTGGGACTCAATTCTCAAACCTTGACAAGAAATATTCCGAAGTGGACCAGGGTAGAAGGTTCAGGCTGGGCCTCAGGAGATGCGTTGAATTACAATTGCAATAATGCAGTAGAACAAGATCTTCAGAGAGCTTGTGCAGATTCCACCTCTGGAAATTTGAAAGCCTCTGCTGGATAGAGCTTGATCAGCCTGTCCAGATTCCATAGCTGACCCCAAGTGCTTGGAGGTGAAGACTGGGCTTTTAGCTTCATGGGGTCCTAGGCAGCCTAAACCATCTTGGGATCCTTTGATTACTGAATTGGATATTCACACCCACCTCTTCCCTAAGATATAGCTTGCAGGCTCTTTCCTTGTTGCACTACTGAAAACAAGAGTCATTGTGGCAGTGCTCATCTGGGCAAGGCTGTCTTAACAGAAGAGGAACATTTGCAAGTCTGGTATCCTCTTTATCAGAGAGGAGTGTAGGACCAAGCAGGCAGGAAGGTGTTAAGCTGAGAGTACTTGAGCTTTCTGGAAAAGTTTTGTGGCTTCTGGAAGCCTGTTTGACTTTCTTACTGGTGACTCTGTCCCCTGCACAAATGACAAAGAGAGATGCAGGTCTTAGGAGGGAATTCCAACATTCTCTTGAGGTAGAATTAGAGGCCTGTTGGAAGTGCTGGAGACTGCCCCGTGTTGAAAATTGTGTGTAGTCCTGCTTTTGCAAGGAGACTATTTTGCTATTAATGGTTTTCTCGTCTATCCCCTTGTTGTAGACGGAAGGAGTTGGCTGCATTTGAGAGGAAGTGCCACTCCTCACTCCGTTGGGCATCTGAAGTGGAGGCAGAGAGAGCTGAGGAATCGCAGCCTCCAAGGAATGAGATTAAGGAAGAGGTTCCTCTGGCAGTGCCAAAGGTATGGTCACCTTATTCCTAGGCAGCACCAATGGGAGAGGGAGTTGTCCTAGCAAGACCACCCTGAATGCTGCTTCTGTCACAAGCTAAGACCTGGACGTTGTTCTGGTTGTTGTTGTTGTTGTTGTTGTTCCTCTACAAAAATGGTGCCCCCCTGCTTCCAGGTTTGCCGCCCGCAGCAGCCAGCCCCCAGGGTTCTGGAGAGGCTTCTCCAGGACTTCTCTCGCCAGGGGCACACACTGTCCCAGGTGTGCAGGGACAAGGCGGTGCTGGCACAAGAGAACGCTGCCCTGCAAGCCCGACTGGCAGCCACAGAGCGGGAGCTACGAGGCCTTTCTGAGCAGCTGGCAGAGGCCAGGTAAAGGCAGGAGGGGACCCTGGGTGGGACATGATTGAAGGTGTGTAATTACAAAGGTGGTAATCTTTGCATCAGAATTTACTGCCTCCTGTGTGCTCTCCAAAAGTTTCTCAGATAGAGAGGTGTCGAGACTATGAGAAAAAAGAAAAAGGATTCTGTGACCTGAATGTTATTTTTGTGGCTCTTCCATGGAAATGTTGTGAGTAGGACACTGATGCTTCACGTGACCCTGGAGGGTCATGCTGAAAATCTTGAGACCCTTCTCAGCTTACTCTTATGAAGCATGGTGCAGGACCTAGATTTCCTTACAAGCCACAGCAGCAGAAGGGAAAGTTAGTGAGACTTTTCAACAGTCTCTAGGGATTCTTGCTGAGCACTGATTCTTGCTCACTTGTTTACCCACCGCTATAACCTATCAAGCTCACTTTGGATGGTTCCTTTTCCTTTTTTAAAGATTGCCAAGATGTTTGGGCACAGCTGGTGCACTTAGTATTTACACAAAAGTAGCAAGTGTTCTTGTTCATGGCGTTCCAGTGTTTTAAATGAGAGGATACTTGTCCCACTTCCAAGATAGTTCTGGTTCAGATAAAAACCTGGTTCTGGTTTCTTATTCACGCTAGTGGAGGGAGGAGGGAGTTTTCATATATGGTTCAGTACATTCATTTAGTCCCTTTTACTAAGAGAGCTACTGGCAAACAAAGTATCTCTACGTGCAATATGAATGGCAGTAAACATTGATGAGTCAGGCAGGAGAACACTGTGTTCTGTGCACCTGCAGAGTGACTTGGAAGTGCTGATGAGCTCAGGGCTGTGAGCAGAGGCTGGGCTTTTGCTCATTGGCAGAGACTTTGTGGGCACAGCCACCCATGAGGGGTGTGTCAGGCAAGAGCAATTGGAGTTCTGGCTGCTGAGATCAAACACAGCTGGGCATTCTGTGCTGGGCTAGATTATGACTGCCTAATCACCTGGAGGGGCCTGCTTTGCTACTTGAAGTGGTAGAAATAGTCTTGCTATATCTGAGTTTCCATGCAAGCCATTTTCATACTCATGTGTAGAGATCTTTAGATCTTTAGATCTTCCAGAAAAACTGCTTCTGTGTGCCAGGAACAATTTCTCTTCTTCTCCATGACTTGTAGATCAGAGAAGGAGAGCCTGAAATGCAGCCTGCTGGAGGCTCAGCAGCACGTGTCGGAGCTGGAGATGGCCAGGAGCCGTCTGGAAGGCCAAGTTCGTTCAGCCACGCAGGCCAAGGAGGTGATCCTGGGTGAGAGCCTCGTGCGCTTTGTTTCTGGTGATCGTCCTGCCCGGTGCGGCTGCTCCAAAGCCAGCTCTGTCCTCAGGGCTTCCGAGGAGTGAAGGAGCTGGGGGCAGGTCCCTCCTTGCCTGAAACCTGGAAGGGTTTAAGTTCAGCAGAGCCCTCTGCCTGTGTAGTGTCTGACTGCTGCCATTTGTCATGTTTGCAGAGGATGTGAAGGGCCTTCGGCGTGAGCTGCAAGCTGTAAGATCTTTCAGCAAGCAGCAATGTGAAAACATGGCTGAACAGCTCCGCTGGGCAGAAGAGCAGTGCAGCAAGGCTCTCAGACTCTGGCAGTGTGCTCAGGAGGAAGAAAAAAGGAAGCTGGAAAATCTGGTAGGACTCAATATGCACCTGAATTTTTCAGGCAGGCTTGGTGGGCTGGCTTAGCAGAAGAGCAGCCTGAGTAGGTGGCATGGCTGCAAGCCTCTGCTGTAGGCCACATGCTGGTGGCCCAGGCAGCAGAGGGCTTCAAGGGCTCATATTTGAGAAGCCCCAGAGGACGGTGCTGGGCCAGTCAATGCAGCCACGGTTTCAGGATGGGCATAAGCCAAGTTACCCAGGAGGCTGGGTGGTCTCCAGCCAAAGCAAGGCAGCCAAGGGGAAGGATCTTGCTCAGACCCTCGTGCCGTGCATCACACTACTGAGCTTGCTGCCAACTGCAGTCCCAGAGACTGGGTTCCTTGTTTGCTCTCCTTTCATGGTGGACAGAGGTCTTCCCTTTGGGCTTTAACCATAGGAAACAGGTCCCATATTGTTGGTGTTTCAGCTGGAGGCCTGTCTTGTGACTAGGGCATTGGGACACTGGCCTCCTCCTAGGCCTGCATTCCACCTGGAGCTTTTCCTTGATCAAAGGACACAGGGACTTTGAGGACAGAGCCTCTGAGAATAGAAATCCCGAGGAGAGAGGGGCCAGGAAATGGGAAGCCAACAGAATGGGGAAGGAAGGTGGCATCTCCTTTCCTTCCACCTGCTGATCATCCTCCTAAGTTTCTTGCTGGAACAAGAGGGCACAAAGTCACTACTGTGCACTCTTGAGTTGGGGGGTTGTGGGAGGGATGAAACTTTCATTTCCTCTTTTGGGAAGTTGGGCTGGGACTTGATCTGGAAGTGTCTTCTTCTCATCAGGAGAGCCAGCTAGAAAAACAGCGTTTGGAGGCAGAGGAGCTGCTGGAGCAACGGGATAAGTTCCTGGCAGAGGTACAGAGGGAGCAGGAGAAAAGGCTGCTGGAGATGAAGCAGGAAGTTGCCAGCATGCAACGTGAATAAGAAAAGCTCTAAGGCAGAGCCAGTCTAGAGGCAAATGGGCACTGCTTGTCTGGACACTGTCTGGGTGGGATTGTCTCTTAGCTGGCCCTTTATGAACATGAGAGCGAGAACAAAATGGTTTTAGAAAGCGTGAGCACATCAGTCTTGGCTGCCACCCAAGTGCTGTGTAGGAAGTTTAAAGCCATCTTGTCTTAATTTCTGTGCAGCTGCAGCACAGCAAAAGTTAATACAAAGCCAGCAGTTTGTAGAGCTCCTGAGGGACGAGCTGAAGGAGGAGCAAGAGAATGGGCAGGTGAGTCTGACTAGCCAGGTAGCAGAGGGAAGGGCAGTATCAGGGACATGAACTGTAGGTCTCAGGAAAGGGGAGGCAGGGCCTAGTGCAGGCACTGGAAACACAGAGCCTGGCAGGCTCCAGCAGTGAGCACCAGGAAGGAGAGTTAGGATGGAAGGGTTAGAGCTGGGTAGAGAAGCAGCAGGAAGTGGCTGAATGGACATGCTTTTGAGACTGGGAAAGGAAAAAGCTGAGCACAATGTCAGGTGCCAGTAAGATTTTGCTTGACAGAATATCAAGGACAAGCTACAGAAAGGTCAGAGGAAAATGAAGGCCATGGAGAAGAGGCTGAAAGAAGAAATAGAAAGGATGCAAGAGATGCAGCTTCAGTTGAGGCTGGCTCTAGAGCAACAGGTGAGTGAAGAGGCAGTAGGCAGTGCAGTCATGTAACAAGTGGTCTCTCTTTATCTCGCCTTTCTCCAGCAGAGCAGCAAGTGGATGGGGGCAATGCCTCTGTGGTCTCCATCACAACTGATCAGGAGGACACTTGCTGGGCTGCTGAACCTCAGCTGCTGCCCTGGCCAGCAGGGCTAGTGCTTTGGCCAGTGGCCAGCAATCTTCTGAATGTATTTCTGCTGGCTTATTACTGCTCACTTTTGTTTTGAGGGCTTTGTTCAGGACAACGTGGTGACCCACACAGATTATGAACAAGTTGTCTCTGTCCATGGTGGATGCAATCCTCAGAACATGGTGAAATTTAAAGTTGTTCTCTCCCTTTCACAGTCTCTAACACGGCTGGCTGTGACAAGCTGGAGTCTCTGGCTGCATAGTGGGGTTTGACTTGACAGCTCAGCTTGCAGCCTAACACAAGTGTTGTTCCTAAGGGCTCGCCTTTGAACTGCACTGTCTGGGGTATCTCTGCCAGCCACCTTTCTGACACAAAGAAATTTCTTTGTCCCAGATGGATGCAGGCCATGCCATCAAAGCTGCCCCTGCAGCAGCATCCTCCAAAGAAGCCTCCTCTCTGCAGCCTGAAAACCTGAGCACCAGCAGTTCGCCCAGCTCGGGCCAGGAGTCAGAGCAGCTGCGCCAGGAGAGAGAGGAGCAGTGCCTGGAGCTGCTGAGTACGTCCTGTGCATTTCTTGTGTGATGCAGCAGTGTGTTGTGTGTTTGCCTCAGCATGAGCTGTGCCACATGTTCCTGCTCACTTTGGTGTCAGACAGACATTTTGGACTCCCTACAGAAGCTGTTGTTGAGCTTCAAGGCAGCCAGGGAGCACTTGGGGCACTCCTTTTGCCTTTGAGGGCCACTAGGAGTGGGTGGGCTTTGCCTGTGCTTCCCTGTGCAGCAAAGGCAAAAGCTTGGATTGTTTCCCTATCAGCAGAAAGCTGCAACACAGCAAATGACCCAGTGGATGTGTGTGTGCTAGTCTGGCCAAAGTGATCAGAATAGTTGGATTCCTAGATGTCCCTTTATCCCCTGATTTGTCACCAGTGATTGGAGACAAAATGTTTCAGAGGAATTGAGTGCCTGTGGGGCTGCTTTCACTCTGATCTTGGTTTTCTGACTGGTAGTACTTCTACAATTCCTTCTGTTGTTCATTTTGATAGGAATGCTACATTTTGGTTAGCTCGACCTCTTTGAAAAGAACATCAGGTGACAGCACAAATAACAGAGGAAGAGGTCTTTTTAGTACACCCCAAATGTTAAGAAATTTTATTCTTAGAACAATCCCTAGGAATTAGAGAGGAAGACATCTTTTCAAAGTGCAGCAGCAGAACAAAAACTGGATACATTTTTTACAGTCCCTCTCAGATATGCTAGTTGAATGCTTAGGAAATGCATTAAGGAGACACATCTATGTGGCACGGTCAGATAAAACTGCCCTGCAGGCAATTCTCAGGAGCAAGCCTGCAGCTCCTCTGCTGCATGTTCCTCCTGTACCAGGCACTTTGTCACAGCTCATGCCCAGCTGGTAAATACTCTTGGAATACTAAGCACCGGCCTGAATGCCAGCACAGATCATACCCTAGGAAAGGACACCAAGGCCTTGGTGTCTCTGCAGTACAACCAATGGAGTTGCTTCTTGGAACTGGCAATAGCTGCCAGTGCAGTGCTGTCAGAGAATAACTGGTCAGGTACAGAACAGAGCCCAGTTGACTCAGTGTCTGCCATCAGCCGTTGGGACAAAAAGTGGATTGATCTATTCCTCTGTGTGTCTGAACTCAAAGACAATGGTGTTGTGTCTTGAGTGGGGTCAACAACTCGTAATGGGGCTCGCTCTGCTTCTGGCTTCTTCACAGTGGTTGTCAGAGGCCACTTGTGGGCTTTGCCAACGTTTTTGTCATACCTGTCCTGCCACTGATGGCTGGTGTGACTGCAGAGTTTAGAGCCTTCCTTAGCTGTGAGATTTCAGCTGCCAGACCATTGCTGCAGCTTGGCCTGGGCTCGTGACAGGATCAGCATCTCCTGTGGGCAGCTGTCTGTGTCAGGGCAGCGCCTGAGGAGCGGCGCTGTCCTTGTTACCTGTCTCAGCTGTGCCCGATTGGGATGACGGGGCACGTGGGCCGTGTTCAATGGGCCGAGTCCAGTGCTGGAGACTGCTGCACCTCAGGCTGAAGACAAGCAGTGTAGTTCTTCACCAGATGGGGAATGGGCAAAGCTGTCTTCAGAACTTAGCCTGCTCGTAAATGAAGAGGGTCCAAATTCTTACAGCCACTGCTCTTGGTTGTAGGATGAGCTGCTGTTCTGTAAAAATGTCAAGGCATTTTTTAGCCAAACTCCTAAGAGGTAGACCCCCTCCTCTCCTGGAAATCACTTTGCAATATTCCATCTGCTCTACAAAATGCAGCTGGTGATAAAAATCCATTCCAGATCCCAGGGTGCATATAATCTTTGCAAGTATGAAATCTTTTGTTGAATCTTACAAGAGAGGGTCTATTCCCAAGAAAAGGAAGGGTCATGATTTTTCAGCTCTCCTTCCCGTTTGTAGATGACAACTACTTGCCTTGGTGCCTGTTCTTTTCTGATCTCTGCTTGCTCTGATGGTTTCTCCACGGCCTTAGTTTCCTCTCAGGGTAACCCTTCAAAGGAGTGTGGACAATCTGACTCTGTGAAGGCCACGTGTGCTACAGAGCTGCCTGTCCTGCTCGGGCTGTTGTTGTTGTCATTGTTACTTTGGTTGTTAGTCAACTGACCATAAATTGCTCAGAGCCCGCAGAGAGTGGAGCTGAGTTTCCAATCTCCTGGAATCAGTATCCCTGTTTTGAAGTTTACTTCTTGCATTTGTTTGTTTCAGGGCGTGTTGTGAGCATGGGAAATTTAGAAGAGAAATACACTGATTGGGAACTTCTTGGCAGTGGGTGAGTGCAGCCACGCTTACTTCTACAGAACCATTGGGCCTGGGATTTTGCTGCTGTAATATCAAGTGTGAAGTCAGGCAAGCTGCGAGCCTCTTCAGACCCTGGACGTAGATTGTCCCTGCCTCAGTACTGATCACTTGGCATCATCAAAGATAACTGGATGCTGACAATGTCTTGCCTGCCTTAAGGAGCAGGACCTGGAAGCCCTCCTGCCCCTCAAGTGTGTGGCAGCAGTTTGCTTATTTTCCTAGAAGATATGGTTTTGCATGATCCAAAGTAATATGGCCCCACGAATGGAGGAAGAAAAACCTGCGAGATCGGCTTCCCACCTGAAAGCTGTCAGATAACAACTCTCAGTAGCATTTCTTTCCATTTTTTTGTGGAAAACAATATTCAGTGGTCAGGACCATAAGAAAGACTGCATGATGTTGCCTGAGTTGTGTAGATAGAATCAAAAGAGAGTGGTGAGAAGTCCCAACAGGACTGTGTGTTTCAGATCCTGGAAATGCTTCACAAATGCACAGACAAAAA
Source organism: Oenanthe melanoleuca (assembly GCF_029582105.1). Classification (NCBI taxonomy): domain Eukaryota; kingdom Metazoa; phylum Chordata; class Aves; order Passeriformes; family Muscicapidae; genus Oenanthe; species Oenanthe melanoleuca. Next base: position 55,837 of record NW_026612665.1, read on the forward strand.
AGAAAAGCCAAAGAAAATTCCAGCCTCCAAAACCTAATGTGTACATTTAAGATTTGTAGCAGCCCTTTTTCTTCCCATTGGACCCAGCTTATCTCATGGCAAAGTGCTGCTGGGCTGCTGTGCTATTGGCTAAAGAGCAGATAGACCCCAGTGTGTGAGAGACACTGCAGGCAGCAGAGAGCTCCTGCCTGGGCTGCCTCTTGCTCCTCAGCACTCAACAGCTTCTCTGTTCTTGCTGCTGTTCTGTTTCTAGGAGTTTTGGAACAGTTTATAAGGCCTTCGACTCTGCCACAGGACGAGCGGTAAGTGCCAACAGCCCATGAGGATTTTGCAGCTCCTGAGTGCTTTCCCTTGGGATGTTATCTGTGCCCAGAGCTTTGGGCTGCCTGTCTTGGCTGCAAAGGCTGTCCCTTCATTATGGACAGATTTTATCCTTCCTACCTAGCTGAATGAATGCCAGGATGGCAGTGGTGTCTTTCAGAGAAGGACACGCCGGCTTGGATTTCCGGGAGAAATATGCATGGATTAGCTCCTGGCAACAGCCAACATTCTGGCCCAATTCCTCTTAAGCCCACGTTCAGAAACAGATAGCATTTCCCATTGTTTTCCATCCTGTGGTTCAGCTAGAAAATATAATGCAGGACCTAAAGAAAGAGAGATCTTTCCTGGAGCACAGTTTTCCATTTCAGTCCAAGGGAACCTGGTACACACACCCATCCACACCCACACCCACACACACCCACACCCACACACACAGATTGATGAGAAGAAGTAGATGAAGAGCCTTTAACAATACAGCATTGTGTTGGCCTTGTGCGGTGCCATCCCATTTCTATTGCTATTTCTATTGTACAGGACAAATGGTGGTGTCTTGGAGAGTCCCAGTGCTCTTTGGGGCTAAAAGTTCAGAGTCCTGAATTCTCCTTTCTGTCTCTCAGCAAACATGACTCCATCTTCCTGGTAGTTCCTTTATCCACTTGCAGTGCTGTACTCAGGAAGTGCACTTGAAGAGAGGTCTACAAGGCATCTGAAAGCCCTGAACCCTGCTTGTAATCTGGGGTATATCCATAGTGTAGCACAGAAAGGATTCTTCCTTTTTACACCTACTAAATAATTACAGGTTGGAACCATGTTCAAGAATGTTCTTCAGAGATGCAAAATCCAAAGTGAAGAAGTTAGCATGTGCTAGAATTGTAACTTTATTTTGAGACACCTTGGAGTTGTTCCTTGGGCAGCATTTTCTCTGTAGTCTATGTGTGTATTTACTTTGGTGCACAATCAAGAATGGCAGCAGTTTCTGAAACACTGGTCAGAGTCCCTAGAAATGCTAATAAATTGTCAGTGGTTTCAGTTTCTTTTCACAAGAAAGCAAAGAGCAAAACTGAGCCAAAATGCTTTTGGCTAGCAAAACATGTGTAAGTTATAAAAGTGGTGATAAACAAAGGCCATTTGAGAAGTCAGTGTGTGCAGAGAGTGTTGGTAGCACTTTGTGGTTGATGTTTAGAGTCCCTTTTAACTGGGATGACAAGGTGTCCTGGCCCACGAGCGGAGAAGAAAGAGGCTCTTGTACTGTCTGTTCCTAACGCTTGCAACGCCATTGTAGGTGGCCATAAAGAAAATCGATCTCCAGCAGCAGGGCTGCGAGGATGCGCTGAAAGAAATCCTGGTCATGAGGGAAAAGAAGAACCCCAATATTGTTGCCTACCTAGAAAGGTCAGTAGTTCTGCTCTTTTTCTGATGATGTTCGTTTCCGTACATGCAAGGCAGAGGTTTAAAAGCTCTTTATGCACTGGCAGAAAATTCATCTTTTTATTAACATCAATCCACTTCTGTACAAGGCATGGGAGGAGACTGTGTTCTGTCCACACTCATGGTTCCTGGAAAGACAGCTTGAGGATTGTTCCCAGAAGCGTGGCTCTCTTACTAAGCCAGCAGCCTGTATGTTCACTCGCTGCATGTTCTTTTGCTGGTTCGGGGCGTGATTATTTCTGAGTGTCAGAGGGGGAGTGCAGAGAAAGTATCCGAGAAATTATTCCCCTTGCACTGTTCCAAATATTTCCATTGCCTTGCATGCCAAAAGAGTAGGATAGGAGACACATCATTTGCCAGGTTTGAAATTGCTTTTCCTATTTTGTGTATGACTTTTATGAAAGTTTTTCAACAAGGATGTCCGCAGTGCTGCACACCCACGTGCCCTGGATAAAAGCTGTGAAAACTGCGGCTCCTTGTTGCTGGATTTAATTATGGATGGAATTGTGTGTGAGGATGATGAAGCAGCTGCCTGGGATGTGTCCACTTCCAGATTTATCCTTGCCATCACAAAACTGCCTTTTCTCCTGCTTGCCACCTAAGCCGTCTCCTTCTGTGCGGATGTGCCTTCCTCATTTAGACAGCACAGACTGCAAGCACTGGATAGCCTAGGTGGAGCGGGTCTTCATTTTATTCCATCTTCATTTACCAGTTAGCTGGATACAAAACTCTACTCTAGGCTTTTCTTTGATATGGCAATTTAGCTGTGCGCATTCAGCCCCACTTGTTGTTTTCATCTTCCAGTTACCTTGCACATGGGGATGTCTGGATGGTGCTGGAGTACATGGACGGAGGCTCCTTAGATGAGGTGGTCAGCGAGAAAAGGATGGTTGTAGGACAAATAGCAACTGTGTGTCGGGAGGTAAGGGATCCTGCTTGTGCTTTGGATGCCTTGGACAGGCTCGTCCTTTGAAAGCCCTGCTAAGTGAGTGATTCCCTGTTCACAGATTTCTGTGCTGCTCTTATGCTTCAGAGAAGAGCGAGCATCTGCACTGGACTGCCTGCCAGTGTCCCTGCCCTTACTATAGTCTGTTCTTTACACTTATCTGCTGTTGTTGAACTCTCTGTCTCTTTTTCATTTTCATTTTCTGCCTCTAAGTGCAAAGGATGCAATGCAGAAAGGTTCTGGATGTCTCAGTTTTAAATGAACAGCAAAGTCAAAGAGAGACTCATCTCTCACAGTTCTCCACTTCAAAGGATGGCATAGCACCCATCATGGTGCTTGCAGCTGAAAACTGACAAATGAGCTACTTGACAAATGAGTGTCCTCCACTCTCCCACCTGACAGTGATCCCCTTGGTACCCAAAGCAGGGATTTTTCCTCTTTTGCAATTTCATGGTTTGTCCTCAGGATGGGGAGAGTGCGTCTGCTGTAGCAGCAGCAGTGATCATTCTTACTGGCTTTGCAGGGGACAGGCTCCTGCAACGACTGATGTTTCACCCTCAGAGATGAATATACCTTCCTTTGGAAAGATCCTGCTCTCCTAGGGTTGCAGCAGGAAGCTCTTCCTCTTGCCAGCACTCACTGCTCCTGTGAGATCTGGGAATCTTCAGGAGTAGTTTTCTTTAAAGCGTGGGATGCAATCAGATTAGGGTAACTTTTGTCCTCCTGTTCCTTTTTCTCTCTCAGTGCCTGCAAGGCCTGGCTTTCCTTCATGCCAACCGGGTGATCCACAGAGACATCAAAAGCAGCAACATCCTTCTGGGCCGGGATGGCTCCGTCAAGTTGGGTGGGTGCTCTTGGTCAGGCGCCGCGCTCCGGGGCTGCTTTTGGGTGGCTGCCAGGTGCCCGGCAGTGGTGCTGGTGAGAGCGCACAGGGCACTCCTGCAAGCTCAGGGCGCAGCTGAAAGTTGCTGTGAGGTCTAGAGAGGAAACAAGGTGTCAAAAGTAGCTTTGGTTTGTGTGTGGTCCTTCCAGGAGGGGGGAGTTACAATGTAAGCCTTCAGGTGGATGAGGAAAAGCCACGGTGGGAATCCTGGGGGGCTGTTAAGTGGACAATGCGCTTGGCTGCAGCCCTGAGGAAAGGGAGCACAGCTGCTTTTGCAGCTCAATGCACCACTGCATTCTGAGACTTAGAGTGAGCAACTCTTTCCCTTAGTTTCCTACTCGAAGCAGTGTTTGTTTTTCTTCTCAGCTGATTTTGGCCTCTGTGCTGTGCTCGTCCATGGACAAAGTAAACAGAGGTCGATGGTCGGGACCACTTACTGGATGGCACCCGAGCTCGTGAGAGGAGAGCCATACGGCCCCAAAGTGGACACCTGGTCCCTTGGCATCGTGGGAATAGAGATGGCCAAAGGAAGGGCTCCCTATATTCGGAAAACCAAGGAAAGGGTAAAGTGCAAATATGCTTATATACCGGTGTCCTTCTCATCCATCACCATTAGACAAAATCCCATTCACACAGCTTGAACTGGTTCCACCACGGCCCATTTTTAAAAATGTCCCTGGGGTCTGCATAAACTTCCGAGGCCAGGCTTGTTGAAGCTTGGAATAGCTGGGGCTGCACTGGGGCCTTTTCTCTTTTGGGAGGGAAGGCTCATCTCTTAGCGTCTGCTAGGCAAGAAATTGCCACTGCAGACTGCTGCTTAAAATATGGGGTCTAGGGGAGCTATTCAGCATATGGAAGGATGACATAGAGTCTTGGGTTTCCTTTTCCTTCAGGCTAAATATCTGATAGGCAAACGAGGGGCACCTGATCTGCAGAAGCTCAAGCTACCCTCTGCCTTGTCTGAATTTCTGGGCTGCTGCCTGCAGATGGACGTGGACAGGCGAGGCTCTGCCCAGGAACTTCTGCAGGTACAATGCAAAGCAGCTGCAGGCCAAGCAGCTGTTCCCTGTCAGGCTTTGCTCCTCGGCCAAAATTCAGGGCATCAGATGGGTCCCCCATAGTAATCTGCGCTCTGGGTGCTTTTCAAATGAAAACCAAGTAGGGTCCAAAAGCAGTTGAGGTGAGAAGGGACAAGAGAAGGTCCCGATTTAGTCCTATTCCCCTGTCCCTAGCAAGGACATCTTCAAATATCTCAGGTTGCTCAGAGCCCCATCCAGCATGTCCTTGAATATTGCCAAGCATGGGGCACCTCCCAGCTCTCTGGGTAACCTGTGCTAGTGTTTCAGCACTCTCCTGGTAAAGAGTTTCTACCTTAGAGCCAATCTGAATCTACTCTCTTTTAGCTTAAAACCATTTCCCTTTTTGCTCTTGCAGTTGGCCTGTCTAAAAGATGTGTCCCCATCTCTCTTAGAAGCCCCTTCAAATATTGAAAGGCCACCACAGTGCTTGCCTTTCTGCAGGCTAAGCAAGCCCAATTCTCACAGCCATTCCTCAGAGGGCAGCTCCCACCTTCTGGTCACTTCTGAGGCCCTCTTTTGATCTTGGGTTATGTATTCAGATTTTCCTGGAAGCAAAGGAACTGAAGTATTGCAGTGCTGGGGATGAAGGCAGGCAGTGGGGCTTGATGAGCACAGTGGAAGTAGTCCCTGCCAAGTGGTTCTGGATTGCTCTGTGGGAAGGGGGGCAGGGTTGAGGTGACTGTGAGCATCCAAGGGCACCCAGCTTGTCCCTCCTGCCCCACTCAGAGGTTTCTGCCAGCCAGACAGGGACAGCTGAGCAGGATTGGTGCCAGCCCCATGTGCTGCCTGGCCCACTCAGGTAGATGAGAACCGCTGCAGGTTTGCTGCCAGGTTTTGTGGCACAGGGAGCTGGTGACCAGGCCACTTCCTTGCCTGGGCCTGCTGTGGAGGAAGATGCCAGTCAGCACAGGAAATGGGGGCATGCCAAGGCAGACACTGCTCTTCCTGCAAGCCAGAGCTGAGTCCATCTGCTCTTCCGCTTGTGTCTGTGTCTTTCTGGGCTCTACAGGGATCCAGCTTGACCCTGTTAAAAGTTCATTTTGGAAAATCATGGCTCATTTTTCCTTTGTCTCTTTTACATTGGTTTCATTTCTTTCTTTTTCCCTTTGAGCAGCATCCATTTCTCAAATTAGTGGAGCCTCTCTCCAGCCTCTTCTGACAGCCTGATTGCTGTCATCCCTGCAGCAAAGTGATGCAGGAAGCAGAGGAGATGACCAGGAGAACTTCAGCATTACTTTCTCCAATGCCAGCTCGCAGCCACAATCAGAATAAAAATCCTAGACACCCCCAAGCCTGTTGTAAGATTCCCTTCATTGTCACCCAGGGAATACTGCTCTCGTTCATTTCTGAATTGTCGCTCCTATCTTAAAGATGGAAATTCCCTCCTGTGGGCATTCTGGTGTGGTTTGAAATTGGGAAAAGTCTCTTCCCTTTATTATTAACTCCAACCTCCACTGCCTTTGGAATACCACCCACTGGCCACGTTTTGCCCTGCCGTGGACTTCTGCATGAGGAAGAAAGGGCAATTGCCTTTCCATCTATAAGACAATGAAGAGCAGGGCAGTCAAAACATCCTGTGGATTTACATGCTTTCAGCTGTGCACACAGAGGCTTTTGGTTCCTGCCTGGTGCAGTGAACACATCTCCTCTCTGGCTGCTCCCAGTTCCCAGGTGCCCATGGCTAATAGGTACAAGACTCTGCAAGTGGAACCAAAGAAGCCTGGCATGCCTGCTGGCACTACAGGAGAGTAGAGGGGAAACCACCTGGGATGTGCCTGGCCAATGAGGGAAGGCACCTGCTGGACCTGCTCTTTGTCAACAGAGAAGGACTGGTGGGTGACGCCACGCTTGGGGACCATCTGGTGCTCAGCAATCATGAAACATCTCTGTGCTTGGCTGGCTTTGTCCCTCGTTCCGTGCCTTCTCTTGTTCCTGTGCTTGGCAGCTGCTCCCCAGGGCTGTGTAGCTGCGTGGCACAGCTAAAGTGCAGGAGAGCCTCATTTGTCTGCCCTTAGAGGTGGCTGCTCACTGCAGCCTTTTCAATGTGGAAGCTCAGTCTGGAGAATGAACTCCCCTGTGTTTGGTCTTGGAGGCCAGGGCCTATATCTGCTGTCCCAGGTGGCATTGAGGGCTGCTCAATGCTACAGGCTGGTGTGACCCTACTGCAAACAACAGGAGGCAGTGGCAGGTGGTTGATTCCAAAGTCATGTCCTTCAGGGGCAGTGTGCTGTGTGTGTGTGTGTGTCCTTTGTCCAGCCCAGCCCCAGACCTAGGGATCAGATGCAGGCACTGCTGTTGCTGCTGCTGCTGCTGAAGTCAGTGAGGATTTGATGGGCAGCTTCCATCCCAGCACAACTGGTCACTTGTGAAACTGGATGCTGATGGTGCCCTGCCAGATTTCTGGGCTGCATGGGTGTGAGGAAGCTGTCCCTTGTTGTTATTCTCCATCAGGGAAAGCTGGAACTTGACCCATGGCCAAAGTTGTGACAGACTGAGCCAAGCGATGCTGATACTGCATCCAAACTCAGCTACTGATGCCCGCTGAGCAGCGTCACAGGCAGCACGGCGAGGGCCTCCAAGGAGAAAGGGCTGGCAACTGCTCTGTGGACTCACTAATGCTGCTTGAGTCCACAGGCCAGGAAACAAAGAGGAAAAAAACCCACCTAGACAAGTGCACAGACTGAGTGAGCACAAGGGGAAGAAGTGGACACTCACAGCCATGCGTCACCTGCACAAGTAAAGGCAAAAAGAAAATATACCTGTACAGTTCTCCAGACCATAGGAAAACAGGGGGGGAAAAAGAGACCTGCACACGTCTGCAGAACTTACAGTCACAGGGCAAAAGACAAAAAGGGACGTCTGCATTTGTCCTTAGATTTTACAACATCAGGCGACAAAAAGGATTCCGTTAACAGGGCACAGACTGTCCCAAAGCAGCACAAACCCCCTTGTAGTTCATTACTGTCCCGGTTTGAATTAAAAAACCCAGAATTCCTGACATAATCAATCCATCAAATGAATCTGATAATAGCTACAGTAACTTTGGTGTGGGGGCCCATATTGAAATAAGGACTTGCAAATGGAAGAGAGATATCTGTGGTCATATGGAGCCCAAACCAGATTAAACCAGACAGCATGTTGCCACTTCAGAGAGCTGTCACTCCTGTCTTAACTCTCCACTCAGTGCCCTCTGCTCCATGAAGGGTGGCAAAATCTGTCCTGGTTTGAAGGACAGGTGTGTGCCGATAAAGGCAGAAGTTTCCCTTTGAAATAGAGACTTTAATTCCACTCCCTCGAAGTATTATAATTGTTTGAATCAAGGACTCTGAGGCAGAGATAAGGGGGTAGGAATAACAGCTCTTTTACTAATATATCTAACTGTACAAACAGAAACAACAGCAGTTGTTAAAATTACCAAGAAAACAGAACAGATAACTTGGTTCCAGTCCTTTCTTTAGCTGCAGGCACACTCTCTGCCCTCGGTCCCGGTGCTGCAGACGGAACAAAACCCGGCAGCTGCAGAGAGCAGGCGGGAGCAGAGGCAGGAGGGGCGGCAGCGGCCACGCCGGTCTCGGGTGGGAATGGCTGGAGCGGGCAGCTCCTCGCTCACCATTTGTGTCCGGGTGATTGGCTGTGTCCGCAGAGGCAGGAGGCTGCAGCGGGGCAGATGCAGGCAGGTGATCGCAGAGGGTCTGGCTCTCCTGCGTTCAGGCACGTGGCTGCAGACCGGGGATCCTCCTCCGACCTCGCTGGAAACATGAGTCCCCTCTGGAAGCACGGGAGCCCCTCCGGAAGCTGCTCCCACCTACCCCTTTTGTCTAGAGTCCTCAAAGGTCCTGGGAGTAACCTGGCAAGCTCCATTGGCATGATAATGGAAAAAATTCTTTAAATTGACACAGTAATAGAAAAAACACTTAACCCCCAACAATTACCCATAGTTTAAAGGATCCAGGAGTAATACAAAGCAGGCACCAAACACACACACACTGTATTTCGGTCACCAATGCTTCTGACTAAAAACAGTTGCCTGAATTGGAATGCCTGTCATCCCTGCCCATTTACTGCATGGCTAACATCAACCAGAAAACTGTAAAGCTCATTGAAGGAAGACTGATTTTTAGTGGGGGAAAAATGCTATGGAACAAACTACCCTCAAGTGTTTGCCTGACACTGGAACAGCGTTTGTGTTATTGATATGGCAGGGACACATCCTCTGCACGGGGCAGTGCCCATGTCCTGTGCATGGCAGGGGTGCCCTTGGAGTGGCCCTCACAGTGTGGGTGCAGCCATGGGCACATTTGCCCATTCTCTCCACTTCCAACACCTCCCAAACCAGCCCTTCTCTTGAAAATGTTCTCTGTCCAACACTGAAGGCACTTCTGAGGCCTTTGCAGAAACACACTCCCCTCTGGCTTGTAGGAAAGCTGCAAGGTCATATTCCTCCATGGGTGTGGGTTTAAAAAGTCTGTCATGCCCATGCTGGATATGTGCTGCATCATACTGCACTTTTCAGTCATTTGCTGCACTCTCATTTCTGTCCTGCAGGAGCTGACTAGATTTATCCTGAGCTAACTTAGTCTCCTCTTTTTATGGATCGCATAGCTTACAGAGCTGCAAACTCCATGGAGGCTGGGGAGAGTTGCAAGCACCACACAGGGAAAATGATACAAAGTGCAAGTTCTGTGGAATTCTCCTCCATCATTTTGCTTTAGACCTCCTCATAACGTGACACAGCAAGGAGCAAGCAGATGCCAGTGCCACAGGTAATGGGAGAAGGCTGCAGGTCAAGAGCAGGAGTTTGCCCATGGCTGCAGGAAGCAGAGGAATTTGCAAGGCAGCTGAGTGCTTGAGATGGTGGAGGCCTGCCAAGCTGCCTGCTCTTGTCTTGGTGCTGAAACCCTGAGACTCAGCGCTCTTGAGAACTACACTTGGGCCTAAATCTCACTGGAATCAGCATTTCTTAGAGGGTCTGACCTTTTCTGAGGAGCAGCTTGCATTGCTCATCTTTTTAACAATTAACCCAGGCCATGTCCTAGAAAGGAGGTACCTAACTGAGTCTTTGAAGTTTCAGAACAAAGCCCTGTGACAGCAGGCAGCATTCCAGGCTGCTCTCAGGGGGAAAATCCCAAAAAGCTGAAGACTCTGGGAGAAGGAATGAATATGGTTGTGAGCGATGTTGGCCTGCAATGGCAACATCATGGACATGAAGGCAAGGGGCACATAATCATGACCTATTTTTGCATATTTCTGGGAAGCAGAGGAATCCTGCCTCCACCTGTGTGGATCTCAGCCTGGGAACTAAGGCTGGGAGCCAGCCTCTCTGGTTTGGATTCTGTCTTTTTTTCTTTTGGACAGCAGCTCTTTTTAACATCAGCGGAGCCTGTCCCCAGCCTGCAGGAAAGGCATTGCAGGAAGCCTGGAGAGGAGGCTCTGGTGCCTGAGGAGGCTTTGTGCCCTGCCAGCTCAGCGCAGCACTGGCAATCCCAAGTGCCTAAATGCTGCCCTCCCTGGGGAGATTCCCTTCCCGGGCAGCCGCACTCACGCTGGCCATGCCCTGGCGCTGTCCGTGCCCGGCGCTGTGCGGTGCGGACGGACAGCCCCGGCCGTGGCTCCGCGCTGCTCCGCAGCTGCCCGAGGCTCTCCCCCCTCACAGAGGGGCCCCGCCCCGCCCCGGGCGCCCCCTGGCGGCTGCCCCGCCCCGCCCGCCCCGCGCAGGGCCGTTCCCTTCCCACGGCGCCCCCAGCGGCAGCCGCCCCTCACTGCAGGCGCGGAGCAGCGATCGGGCCCTGCTGCTCCTCCTGCCTCTCGGCTCCCTTCTTTTCCACACACGGAGCCTGCAAAGGAACCGGTTTCCTGCCGTCTGCCGCTGCTTTACTTTGTGGGGGCCGAAGCTGTGTCCTGAAGGCGGCCCTAGTGCGTCCATAACTGCTGGTGCAGGAAAAGGCCCCCTCGTTCTCCTGCCAGTTGTCATTCCTGGCTCCAAAGCATCGCCCGGCTCTGGCAGGAGGAACAGCCCACGGCACAGTGGGTGCCATCCCTGCCCAGCCGGGGCTCTCTGGCAGAGCAGCAGCAGCAGCGTTTGCTTTGGCTTCACCTGGAAAGCCAGAAGTCTCTGTAACACTTCAGTGTCCACATCTGTAGGAGTAAAGGGATCACGGTGTATTTTCAAATTTTGCATTTCAGAGGCTTTAATCAGATAAACGTTGAAAACTTCAGACAGAAGGCTGCTTGTTTATTGCAGCCAGTTTAGAATATCTCCTTCACAACCATACTAATTCAGAACATTGTATTGTTTAATGGTCTCATTAATCCATTTGAGGTTTGTTTTAAAGAGTTAGATTTCAATTGCCTTCAAAATTTATTATTTCTCCTTAGGACAGCTGGCGATGAGGTTCAGAAGAAATATGGTTCAAATTACATGTTAATCCCTGTCCCTCACACTGCTGTCTGTCTGTCTGTCTGTCTGTCTGTCTGCAGAGCACCACACCAGCAGCACAACCTCCTCTGGCTCGCCAAAGGGGAGGCAAAGGACAACAAACTGATTTACCAGAATGTGAGGGCTGCTCTAATACCCATATTCAACTCTGACAGACAAAAGACTCTCTAACAGTTCAAAGTTAGAAAGTGTATGTTTATTCAGCGCTGGGCAGCAGCGTGATGTAATATGCACTGCAAAATCACAGGTGATCACAGAGTTTGTTGACAAAGGATTCAAACAAATACATATTCATAATTAGAGTCCCTCCCACCCCTGCTTCCTATGGTAATTAGCAGAATAGCTATTAAGCATGCGTGACTGATTCTTAAACTAAGTCTGGGTCATTTTCATGGGGAGGGGTCTCAAAAAGAGGAAGAAATGCGAGTCTTCCTCACCTAAACTCTCAACCTTTTCTATCAATGACAATACAAATGATTTCTGGGGATAGTCCAATTTTTCGAAGAATGGGCTTCTCATTGCATTGTCTATGTTTCTTTGGGTCTGCTCACTAGTTTTTTCTTTTCCCATTGTAAGCACAGCTTAGCAAACATAAAATGACAGACAATCAATTATTTAAGTTTCAGATAACTACTCCCTTCTAACTTCAACTTTTAATAAAGGTAACTAAAGGTAACTAAAGGTTACTAAAGGTAACTAAAATCCTAATTTTCTAAGATTAGTGTTTCAAACTGGGGTTGCAAAACAAATTTGTTCTATTAATTGCAGAGTCAAATAGTACATACCAAGCTCTGGATTCCCAAAAATCTGCATAGCAGGAGAAGGAGATGGAGTGTGGTGCTCAGCAGGAGGGACAAGTGGGCAATGAACTTTCAGGACATTGCCTAGATCAAACCAGTGTGCATCTTGTCCTTCTCACCCCTCCACCCCCGAACCAGGCCTTCTATCTCCTGCTCAGCACTGGAGTTTTCCCAGTTACAGCTCAGCTCACACATGGCCATCGCGTGAGATGAGGCCACGATGGCTCATGATACTGACTCCATGCCAGCAATGGCTCCATCAGGCATTGTTCCTTTCCCAAAGGTGAAATGCCCACTGATTCACCAATACATTGTTTCCCTTTCAAGGGTACAGTTCCCACCCATTCAACAATAATGTTTTCTTCATTGCCTTGTCGACCTGCTCAAACATGGATCAAATATGGCAGGGCCTCAGCCACGACTCTGGTCCCTGACACAGTGGTTTAAGTAACATCCCATTCCTCAAATTCTCCTTTGGTGGTCAAGAGCTTCCTAAAACCACTTTCATCCCTTGAATGCATTTCATCTACCTTCTTAACAGGACCACTGTCTTTATTCTCAAGGCAAAAACAGCCACTTGCACACAATAATCACTGCAATGAGAAATACAGGACTAAGCACTCTGTGTTAAAGCTAAAGGAATTCATAAGATTAAGCCATATTTGTTACACTTGAACATTTTCCCAGAGCCTCTCCTCTATTCTCTAGGAGTTTAAGACTAGACTTTGGTGAATGTACCATGCAAGCGCTGTGGCTGAATGAAGCCACATTGCATCTTTCCTTCAGAAAGGAATAAAGCAATTACAGATTGCCTGCCAATACCCTTCTGCTCTCTTCCAAACCAGTTGACTACTCAGGTCTAAACCTCAGGCAGATCCCAGTATTCCCTCTCTCCCAGCAGCTCCCAGCTGCCTTGCACAGTGCTTGCTGTGCTCCAGAGAGCACAAAGCAGGCTGGCCTGGTGCCCCTGACTATTTCTGCACAACACTCTGCATTTCACACCTTTGCTCTGGCTCAGTGCACAAGTGCAGGATTGCAGGCGCTCCCTGCCAGAGCTGTGTGAGGCACTGTCTGCTGCAGATGTGAGCTGACAAGCTGTCAGTGCCTCCCGCTGGCCTCGGTTCCCTGGCACAAGTGCCGTGCCTGAAGGACGTGCCCTGTGCTGGAGCCTGCGGAGCAGCCCGGCTCCCTCCCGCTGTGCCCAGAGTGCTGCACACACTGCTGGCCCTGCCCAGGAGTGACAGGGCAGCCGGCACAAGAGCAGCAATGCTCAGCCAGGCCAGCAGCCCTGGGCTGCTGTTTGCCTTTCTCTGCTGCTGGGCAGCCTGCAGACGGCCAGTGCCAGCAGTGTGTGCTGTGCCCAGCACGGCTGCGCTTCCCCTGGGCACAGCCAGCTGCCAGTTTGGCTCTGAGAGCAGAGGATTCGCCTGGTGCCAGCAGGAGGCACCCAGGGCCGGGCTGCTGCCTCTGGCAGCTACAAGGGTCTCCTTCCAGCCTGCCTCTGCCCAGGCTCAGGCTGCTCCAGGCTCTGCCAGGGCTCTGCTGGGGCTCCAGCCTGGCCAAGGCAGGGCTCACTCTCCCCTCACAGTCGCTGACAGTTCTGCACCACATCCTGGAGACCTTTCTGAGCACCCTCACTGATCTTTCTGCTTTCTCAGTTGAGCCAAACTCTCCTCCAGCCAAAGAGGTTGCACTTAGGGATGCAATTCTAAGTGGCAGGAACCCAAATGCTCTTGAGGCACATCTGAAGGCTGTCACAGTTGAGATGTACAAGACGCGACACTCCGTAGTTCCCACAGCAGCAGCCAATTTTACCGAGTGCAGTTCCTTTCCATTCGGTTTTACAACTCCTGTGCGGTTGCTCTCCTAATTGGCTGAATTTGGTTACCACCCAGAGCATTTCCCAGTAGCTGCCTGTGTCCATGCTTGCCAGAGATTGGCTGGCATTGTTGGTATTTAAATCTCCCAGCTTTGAAATGCCTTCCTCCTAGGGATGTTTACCTCTTTTCCCTAATTACATAAAGTGGTGGAATTATAATTAGGGTATCAATGACTATGAAGCCTCCAGGTCAGCTGTTAGCCATCACAGAAGGCCTGCATCTGCACAGGATGGCTTGGTGACCCCCTCCTCCTTTGGATTTGCCTGCAAATGCCATTGCCCTTTCTGCCTCAAATACAAGCACCATGGCACACCTGGGCAAAAACAGGCCAGTGGGCCATACTCCAAAGGCAGTGTGGTCTAGAGAGGAGAAATGAAGAAGAGCCTTCCCCACTTAGAAACCATACCAAAGAAGACATAAATGTGACTTGGCACCATTCAAAAACAACTGGCAATCCAGTAGGAAATGTTGAGTTTTCTGGAAGAGTCAGAAGGAGAGGAAGCTTCCAAATGAGTTGAGGTTTGAGAAACATTCTTTATTTATAATCCTACTCTACAATCCTAATCCACAATCCTTCTCTACAATCCTAATCTCTGAGGGTTGCAGAGCTAATGTCTCGACATGATTGTTACATTCTTGTCTTCGTCTTCTTCTTCTTCATTGAAATGATGAGTGGTGCCAGGGTTGACGCTGGCTTGGCTGATGCTACAAATGTATGCTGTTCAAAGGAAAACAAACAAACATACAATAAATCATGACTTTCCAAGCTCAGTGCTTCACAGGCTCAATCAGGATTGCTCTGATCCATAGAAAGATGCAGAAGGAGGACAAGAGGGCCACCTGCACATCAACTTTCATGTGCAGAATCTTGCCATAGTGTCCCTGGCATGCACAGCAATGGCAAAGAGGAGACACAATCCAAGGGAAATCCTTGTTAGTTTATCCCCATGTAAGAAGACACTTGAAATAAATCAAGCCCCAAAACAACGAGGTGGCAGTGAACTTAGAGGCCATTGATTTATTAAGATACAGTATCCAGGTTTTTGAACAATTTTGAAACTACACGTGCCAGGGAAGACTCATGCAGACAAGATGCACTCTCTGTGCATCCACTGAGGATGAGCAGAACAATAATATTTTACTAATTATTACCAGCTCTATTTTCTGCCAGTGACCAAATTGGGTTTTTACCTTGCATGTTTGCAGTTTGTAAACAAAGTCACGGGACACAAGCAACTCACTAGTCTAAACAGTTGATCACGCTGGGATTCCTATACTCCTTCATGACTATGAGTCCATTGAATTTTAGTTCCTTCTTTCTCAGTCCATGGAGATTTATTTTCTTTATGGCCACCTAAAATGACATTGAAAATCAGAAACTCGAGATGTTGGTGGCACGAGACCACACACACATGGAGTGAGTGATTTTGCAGTGACACAGCTGAGCTGAGTCAAAGTGCCTTGTGATTAGACATTGGAGTAATTAGGAACTGACATTCCAACAGCCCATTCCTCTGCTTCTTTGGGAACCAGTTACAGGACACATGGCCACAGATGTTTTGCATTGTCCACTTGGTAACAAAGATGTCTCAACTATAACCCACAAAGCTCTGACCACACCCTCTGCTGCTCTGTCTGGGATTCAGAAGTAATCCATGCCTTGGGACTCAGTGGATACATCCTGGACTATAAGCAGGGCTTAGGGCTTTTAGGGACGCCTTGCAGATCTCTCCCTATGTGCAGTTCCCAAGTGCAGCACTGCAGGTGGCTAAGGAACTACCAGGAACATTCAGATGTATTTGCTGGCAGCCAGAAATGACAACAAAGCTCTGAAGCTGTAGCCCCAAAGAGCAGTGAGATGTCCAAGGCACCACCTTTGCTTCAGCAAATGAGAGCGAGTGAGCGCGTTCTTCTCTCAAAGGAACCGCTGCCCTCCTCGCCTTCCTTCTGGCAGCCGAGAAGGACAAAGACTGTCCCAAGTGCAATTTGCAGGATGGCACCAGTCTCTGCTTCTTGTGCCTTTACTGCAGAGCTCTACCCAAAGCTCCAGCCACAACTCACACCAGAGGGGAAAGCCCTCAAGAGCTGCAGAGTCCTCAGGGGCTGTTGACATTTACCTCTCTGCCTGCTGCCTTCTTGATGGCCCTACAAACCTCTCCAAAAGTCCTACAAACAAAAGAAAGCAAAGAAAGGAGAAGCCATTTAGAATTTGGAGTGAAAGCCAGCCCAGATATGAGATCTCTCCTATAAGTGCCTAAAACATGCAGGTTGCAGGAGGGGTCTGCCAAAAGGCAGATGATGCATTTTTCATTTTGCATGGACACTGGGCCTATTCCTGGAATGTTGGGGTTTACTGCCTCAGCTCAAAAAGAGAGCTCATTCTTTGATCTCAGATTTCACTTTCTACACTGTGCAGTCCTTATCCTGACCATGGACTTTTTCCTTCAAGCAAACTCTTGGGAAGAAATGTTCCTGAGAACTGTTATCTCACAGCTAGCATAAGGGGCAGGTTTCTCTTTCAGGCAAGCAAGATCCTTCTCCTTTCCTTAGTGTGCTTGTATAATTTGGAGCTATTCCAAAATGCTACAGAAATTAACACAGATCTGTCCCACACTTGAGAGACAAGGAGATCTTCCAGGTCCTATTCCTTGCTGCAGACAAGATCTTGGAAGCATGGAGATGTCTTTGACAATGTCTTCTGGCTACGCTCACAAATTCTGACCAGTACTGAGAGCTGGGACAATCTAACCCCAGTGTCTGAATATATCTGCAGTTTGTCTGACTTCACACTTGGCAGACATTCTACCAGCAAATTCCCTGCCCATGGTTGTGTAGAAGAAACTATGGTTGGACTCATCCGCTGCCAATATTTTCCAGTTCAGTGTATTTTATCATAGGTTTTTTCATGTTCACTGTTTTCCCTGAGGAAACAAAATGCAAGATGCTGACTTTATAGCAGAGATTTCAGTTTCCAGAAGATAAAAAAGACAGCCCCACTGGCTGGGTGTCTAAACCCTTTGTGGTTGGCTGGGTAACAACAACAACCAGACACACAGCTCTGCAGCACAGATGGCCAGCACACAGAGTGATTTTCTACAGCAGCTCCTGTGGGGAGTCCTAAATGTCCCTGTGACACCACAGTGAGGAGGAACATTTGGTACAGCTAGGCTGACACATGCACACAATACATTGTTCCTCAGACAAGAGATACACAAGACCTACTCAGTAGCTGCAAGTACTTCTCCTCAGTGTCCTGTTGCTGAGCAGCAGCTGGGTCAGTGCTGGAGATGAACAAACTGCCCAGGCTCCTCTTGTCAGCCTGGGGAACAAAGGCTCCTTTAGACAATGCTGCTGCTGCTGCAGCAGGTTCAGTGACAGAGCCTGTGCGGATCTGAGAAGAACAATGAGTTTGTGTCAGAAAGGTGGCTGGCAGAGATTACTTTGAGATCCATTCTCAAATGAAGGCCTGTAGGAAGATGTTGTCAGCCACATGAAGGGCTCTTAAATGGGTTTTTTCTGATGTCCACTTCTCAAACTGGATGGGTCAAAACCAAAGGCTGGTTTTACTCGAGTTCATGGCCATATTCATGTTCCATTTTTATGAATTTTCTGAAGAATGACTGCCACAATGACCATTCCGCTTCCTTCCCAAGGATTCCTTTCTGCCTCCAAGAGCTGCAGACACACTTGTTCAAATGTTATACCTTTTCCCACCGAGTCCTCCTGTCCTGCACAATCTTCGGGACGTGCCCAAGCTGAAGCATCTCCAATTGGGATCGCTCCCATGTGTCACAACGACAACGGGGCTTTTTGTTTCCAGTCATTTGCTGGAAGTATTTGCAGGCTGGCAGGTGAGATGGCAACATTTCCACCTCAAGTCAAACAGAACAAAGCAGTCAGAGACTACAATTTGTCCCAGTTGGCCAAGAGTCATTGACTGTGAGGAAAGGCAGAGAACAGGTTTACAAGGGCTACAGACAGCTTGTTTCTATCCTCCATCTGGGTCACCATGTACCACTGTAAAAATACCTCAAGTAACAGGGAGAGCAGTAACAGGCCAGCGAGAATCAATTTGAATGACTGATGGCCAAAAGGCCAAAGGACCAGCCTCACTGTGCAGGGAAGAAGATTGAGATTCAGCACTCCAGGAAATGTCCTTCAGAGTGGCTGAGATGGACCCTGCAGCAGGATAGCACCCAGAGGCATCACCCCAACCCCTGTTACTCTACAGTGCAAAGGCAAGAAGGGCAGAAAGCATCAGATTGGTGACTGCACTGGCTATTGCTGTTTCATTCACTTGCTTCTGTACAGCCTGAAGAACAGGATTATGTGCTTTCCATTCTTGGGCTTCGTTGTCTCATCACAGCTTCAGGTTGTGAAGTTCCTTCCTCCCGGCTTGCTTTCTTCAGTTGGCCGTTGGTTGCACTTTTGGGCCTGAAGCTGCAATGGTGTCCTTGGTTCTCAGGCTGGAAAAGGACTCTCTTGTCTGACTCAGCTGTGAAGAGAGATTTAGATGAAGTTCAGAGTTACACACGAAGGCTGTAGAGAACTTGAAAAAGAGGAAAGCTAAAAGGGAAGGCATCAAAGGGAGGGAGGAGTGTTGAAGACAGCGGCAAAGGACGCATGAAACACCTTAACCGTGTCTCTGTGGCTGTTTGTCGAGTGACCACGCGCATCCTGGAAGGGGACAATGTTATATCTGCAACCTTTTTTTCCAAGGAAGGTGTTTGAAAAGGTTGTTTTTATTGTGCCCCGCTCTTTTGATTTCTGGCCGCCTGCATCTCCACTTGAGCTTTCCCCACAGCAGATTTCTCCCCACAGTGGAAAGAAGCATCTGCATATTCTTCTCCTGACCTGGATTCCACGGGGCACACAGCTTCTTTTCCATGCTCTCGCCCGCAGAAGCCGCCAGTTTAGGCAAGCCAGCCTTGTGCCTCGCCTGCTTGGCTTCCGACATGTGGCAATTGCCGCCTCCCTGTGCCCTTTAGGAGGTGATGTTTCAAAAGCCAGCAGCACTGATGAAGCCCAGCACCTTGCAAAACAATTTTCCCAGGGACCTTGCATCCTGAAGTCTGCTGTCCTCGTGGCCCGAGCGGATGTTTTGCTGGCCCTTTTCCTCTTGTCAGAGGTGTGAAGCTCGATGCATCTGCTGTGGCTGTGGCCGGGATGGCCGCCAATCCCCACTTGGCTCAGGGTGCGTGGGGCGCAGGCGGAGGCTGCCCCTGGGGGGGCTGAGCTGGGGAGTCCCGGGCTGGGTGGGGGGCACCCCCCCTTACAGTGAGGAGGCTCTCTGGGGAGGAAGAAGGCTCTGCCATGAGCCACGAGGCCTGGCCTACGTTTGCCTGCTGCCCGTTGGAGAGAAAGAAAGAGAAAGAGTGCATCAGGGCTCAAATGACCTTTTGGTGCTTCTGGTTCTTCTCCCGGCTTTGCTAGCAGAGCAAGGTCTGTGGCCCTGCCACCCGCTGGCCGTGGCAATGCATGCAGAGCCCTCCCTCGTTTCACTTCAGGAGAGCCCAGGTGCCATTTGCTTCAGCTTGAAAGGACAGCGCTTGTTTCACTGTTGCATTTCTTGGTTTGTTAAAGCCCCTCCTAGCCCTCCAGTGCTGGAAGACACAAAGTTCCCATGCTGAAGGAAAGGCTGGGAAAGCTTGAAGAAGGCCGAAGGGAGCACTGAGATTCCCCCTTTCCCCAAGAGCTTTCTTCAGCTGAAGCTGTTGGCAAGGACCAGACTTGAGAGCCCGCAATGGGTTTGTGCTTGTTTTATTTCTGGGGTCCTGCGTGGGACGTGGTAAGCGGGTGCTGCACAGGCTCCGGCGAGGCATCAAAAATGCCCGCCCCACACCCAAGGGTGCCAGAAGATCTGCTCCAGTTGTGGCCGGTCGGCGGGGTGCTTGGACAAGCACCAGCGCACCAGATGTTCGCACTCTGGGGAGAGAAGCCAGGAAGCGCCGGTCACAGGCAGAAGGCTCCTGCCCGGCTGCCGCCCCCAGCGCCCGCAGGACCCGAGCCTCCCTGCCCCGTGCGGGACAGCGGCACGGCGGGACACGGCCACCCGCTTCAGCCGCGCGTGCCGCGCCCGGCCCGTCGGCACGGGCCGCCTCCTGCGGCCGGCCCTTGAGGGCACATGGCCGTCCCGCCGAACCGCCTGGGGGGCTGCTGTGCGCCGCCATCCGCCACAGCCTGCCTTCTTGAGGCCGCATACCAACCTGGAGAGACCTGGCGCCTGAAGACGAGCTGCCCCGACACGATGGCGCGGTCGTCCCCGAAGGGGAGGCTCCCGCAGACCATTTCGTACAGCAGCACACCCAGGGACCAGACGGTCGCCGAATGGCCGTGGTAGCAGCCAAGTCCGATCCACTCGGGAGGGCTGTACACGCGTGTTCCTAGGGGAGACAGGCGGCGCTGTCCGGGCGCAGGCCGCTGCCTTGCAGAGCCTGGCAGACAGCCGGCCTCCTGGCTGAGGCAGGGGCGGCACCGGCGGGTCCTACTTCTCCCGGAGGCCACCCCACTTCCCCCAGGCAACTGGCCAAAGGCAAGAAGCCGTTGTGGAAGGCAAAGAAGGCCAGCAGAGCAGCCCACGGCCTTGCCGGCCAGACAGGCCCAGAGGCCGGGGCCCGGCTTATGCAGCCCCCTCTCTGACGGCAGAGCCGGCTGACGGCTGCCCTTTGGCACGGGGCAGATGCCGTGGGCCAGGAGCCGGCCGTCGGCTAAAGGCTGCTGCCTGCAGCCCCGGAGGGAATGGGGCCGTGCAGTGCCTGGCACTGGGAGCAGGGCCCGGGCTGGGGGCTCACCGGCAAATCGTGTGAAGGCGCGCTCCTGGAGGAAGGTGCCGCAACCGAAGTCGATGAGCTTCAGCTCGCCGCTCTCCGGGTCCACGAGGAGGTTCTCCGGCTTGATGTCGCGGTGCAGGACGCCGCAGGCGGTGCAGTGCCACACGGCCTCCAGCACCTGGCGCAAAAGCCAGCGCGCCACCTCCTCGCTCAGGAACTCCTGCTCCAGCAGCAACTGCAGGAGATCCCGAGATGCCTCCGGGCGCTCCATGACCAGCAGGAAGCTGTCAGGCAGCTCAAACCAGTCGAGGAGCTGGATGATTGAGCGGCAGCCAGAGCCCACCTTCTCCATGAGCACGATCTCCAGAGGAACACGGGTGCCGTCGGGCTGTGAGGAGGAGACAATGCCTCCAGCAGGCCTGATGCTGCCCTGTGGCTGCTGCGCTGGCCCCCGCCTGGGATGCCCCGGCGACCCCTCTGGGCAGCCTCTCTGGTGCTTGGCCTTGGCGCCAAGCGCCAGGGGATGCTTGGGAGGTGGCCCCTGCCCAGCCCCACCCCGGTCTCTGGTATTGCCAGGCCCGCCATGCCCTGGCTCTGGCTCTGAGCCCACGCCCGCCATCCCCCCGCCATCCCCCGCCGGCCACTGCCGGGGTCTCGGGCGTATCCCAGCCCTCCCCGGCCCGCCCTGTCCTGCTGGCCCCGCTCACGCACCAGCTCGTCCCACTGCAGCACGCTCTCCCGGGCCACGCGTTTGATGGCCACCTGCAAGCCATGGAGAGAGGCGGGCTGAGCTCAAGCCCTGTCCCTCCCCGTCCCTGCCCCTCCTCCCACGCCCGGCCCTTGCGGCCACTCACCGGGCTCCCGTCTGAGAGGCGGGTGCCCGCGAAAACGGTGCCGAAGCCGCCGCTCCCCAGCTGCGGGCCCAGCTGGTACAGCTCCTGCAGCTGCTTCTTTTGCCCTGCGGCCAAGAGCCAACCATCAGCCTTGCGCCCAGGACCCCCCTCCAAAATGCCCGCCAGTCAGGCGGGCCGGGCCACCGTGGGGCCACCTTGCTCTCACCTGCTTCCCGCTGCGTGCCGGCCAGCAGGCCACCGCCTCTCGGTGGTGGTAGTGGGGCGCAAGTGTGGCTGGGACTACCCTGCTGTGTGCTGACACCCACCACTATGCCGTGGGTCTGCTGGCCAGGTGAGACTCCCTGCTCTCCACTGTCCCTGGCATTTTTGCTCTGTTCCTCGGGTCCCCCACACAGTGCCCGTGGACGTGGGCCAGAGGGCCTTGTCACTGAGGGACTGCCAAGCAGACTGGAAAAGGCTGGGAGAGGAGAGTGCCCACAGGGAGCTGCCTCCCAAATGGTGCAGGCCCCCTTGCAGGATGGTGGGGAAAGACCAGACCTCTGGGAATCAGTCCTGGGAAAGGTTTGTGCCCCTGGCTCACAGTCGTGGTTACTTTTACTCCTGCCAGGGAGATGTCCTGTGTCTCCCCACCACTGTGCTCCCGGATCTTTCGTCACCTTCTCCAGCTTCTCAGCACACAGCAGCCACGCTGGGATCTGCCTGCCCTGGCATTCATTGTGGAGGTGAGCCTGATGGCCAGCGCTGCCTCGCTGAGCTGCCTCCCAGCTCTCTGTGCTCTCGAAGCCACAGTTGTCTGGGACGGTGCCCGTGCCCTGTGCTGCTCTCTGGGCCCAGCCCTGTGCGGTTCTGGGCTCTTGCTGGCCGGGTCCCCTGCCACTGCCCTGTGCCTTTCAGGTCCTCAAGTACCAGAAATTGAGTGGAAGCAGCGGTAAACTCGTCCTAAACATCTTGTCACGGCACCTGCAGAGCGAGTGCAGGGAGAAGCGCTACCTGGCACTCAGGGCCGTCCTCAAGCTCACTGATCATCCCTCGCTGGTGAGAAGGGGGCAGTGCCTCAAGCTGTGCTGGGGAAAGCAGCCCCTTGTGTTGGCTGGGCTTCGGGTGCTGGAGCAGCTGCTCCCAGCTCTCCTGCCTCCCGGTTCAGCTGCCTGAGTGCTTCGGGACAGGCCTTTGGCCTCCGAGGCCTGTTGCAGCAGGGTGGGGTTTCACAGACTTGTGTTCCACACAGGCAAGAAGAATGTGCAGCCTGTCTGAAAGGCTTGTGAAGCTCCTGTGGGAACCAGACAGAGAGATAGTTAGGATGGCAGTGATGGCCCTGAGCTTTATCGTGGTCGAAAACGACAAGCTGATAGCCAGCCCCATCACCCTGCAGCTGGCTGAGGCGCTCCTGCCACTCTTTGACCACGTAAGGCTCTGTGCCCCCAGCCATGGCTACTGGGAGCAGCCCAAATAATTTGTGCCCTGTGGATTTGCAGGCCAGTGCACAGCTGAGCCCCAGGCATCCGATGCTGAGGTCTTTTATTTTTCCTTTCATGCAGGATACTAGCCAGGTGCAGCAGGTGTCCATACTGCTCTTCCAAGCGCTGGTCACTCTTCTGCTAGAAAAAGAAGAAAAGGCTCTGAAGACCCAAGTGCAGCAGAGCCTACTCCCACTCTTCATCCACTGCCATGATAAGAATCGGCGTGTGGCACAGGTGAGGACTCGTGGGCTGTCCGTGTCCCCCTGGGAGGGGCCTCGGCTGCCTCCTGCCCTGGCACCCCCAGGGCTGCAGCCTCCTACTGGCCTTGGCACAGGGACGCGGGTCCTGTGCCCTGAACTGCGGTGCCATCTCCACATCTCTGCTGCTCTCCAGGCATCTTGGGAAACGCTGCATTGTGCAGCCACATTTCTGGAGAGGAACCATCTTCAAAAACTGGTATATAGGAAGAAGCTGTGGAAGTTCGCCGAGTGCCTGGTAAGGACGGCCTGGAAGCGCCAGGCTCAGGCTGGAGCAGCCCCTTGAGCGCGGCGCTCACTGTGTGCGCTTGGCAGCTGTGGCCCTGCCCAGTGCTGCACGCAGCGGCCGCACGGGCTCTTCTCCAGGCTCCTGCGGCCCCGAGCCGGGGGCCCACGGAGCCCCGGCCCAGCGGGGCTGCGGGGCGGGGCGGCACCGCGGCTCCCCGGGCACAGCCGGCCCTGTGCCCCTGCAGAGCCCGGCCCAGCGGCTGCTGGCCGCGCCTCAGCGCTGTGCGGGCAGGGGAGGCCGGGGCCGGGCGCGGGCAGCGCCTGGCAAAGGGGCAGAGCCCGCCCCGAGCCTTCCCTCCCGCCGCTCTCCGCAGCTGGCAGAGGACAGGAGCCGAGCGGCCGAGCACCTGCGCCAGGCCCTGCCGTACCTGCGGAGCCCACAGGAGCCCCTGCGAGACGCGGCCATCAGGTTCATCGGTGAGCCCGGGCTCCCTCCCCGCCCCGCCGCAGCTCGGCCCCAGCCCCGCCTGCTGCCCCGGCAGCTTCTGCCATCCGGGCCCGGCGCCGTGGAGCCCCGGCTGCCCTCGGGGCTGCTGCCGCCCTCTCGCAGCCGTGCCTTGGGCGGCAGCATGCGGCAAGGGCCCGGGCTGAGCCCTGCCGGCCACGAGGGCGAGTGGCCACAGGGCTGGCAGCGCCGCTGGCAGGGAGCTGTGCCGCTGGGCAGAGCCGTGACAAGGTCTGTGTTCCCAGGGATGGCCGGGTGGTGCCTGAGAGGGCAGGAGGAAGAGCTGCAGATCATCTGTGAGGGTGAGTGAGGGCAGCGGGCTGTCAGCGGGGCTGGCAGGAGGAGCTGCAGGCCCTGCCCCGGCTGCGGAGGGCTCTGCTCCCTGTGCGGACGGGGGGCGGCGTGGGCAGAGCACACGGAGATTTCAGGGGCACGGGGGGATTCGTGGCCAGCAGCTTCGTGCTGATCCCGGTGATTCCCTGCTCCCTCCTGGCTATGGCTGGAGCAGGATGGAATGGCCCTGGCACGGGAGTCTCCTCGGGTCCCTGCAGATCTGGGAACTGACCGTGGCTCTGTTCCTTTCACTTCCAGCCCTTGAATACATGGGAGATGACAGCAGCCCTGCCAGTTACAAACCTTCCTGCTGAAACAGCGTCCATACAGGGGCTTCCTACTCCTCATATTGAAAGCTGCAAGATCGATAACGTGGGGCGTGCATGAGATGGCATCATCTGTGCGGCAGTGCCTGGCTGTGTTGTGGGAGCTCTGCCAAGAGCTGATCTTGTAGGCTTTGCCTGCTGGGGCCACCTGAAACAGCGAGGCAGCTGGATTTTTCTTTTCTTTATGTTTGTTCTCCTTTTTGTTTTACTTATTATAGGAATATAGGATGTGTTGCAGTAGACAGACTCCCAGGAGCTTTCTTTTGCTGCCCAGGGTCTGCAGGGCACTGGGGAAGAGGTAGAGAAGGGTGCTTGTGCTCAGCAAGCTGCCCAGGCATGCAGTGGTGCAGGGGAAATGGCCAGACGCCCCTTGGCCTTTGGTGGTTGTGCTGAAGCCTTTGTGCTGGCGACAGAGCGGGTGGGCAGGGGCCGGAGCTGCGGGGATCCCTGTGAGACGGTGCCTGGAGATGGCCACGGCCCCTGTCCCAGCCAGGAACCGCCGTCAGTGTACTCCTGCCAGGGTGTTCCTGGCTGGATTGCTGAGGGCTCCGTGATGCCTCTTGCTCGGGCTCCTCTGGAGCTCCTGTGGGGCTGCAGCGCTGCTGCTGGGCAGGGTGGCCGGGCTGGGGGAGATCCTGAGGGTATGGGGTGCTGGGAGGCCGTGAAGGGATGAGGGGCTGTGGAGGCCCTGATGGGACAAGGCAGTGGGAAGGAATGAGGGGGATGTGTGAGGGAGTGGGTGCCAGGAGGCTGCAAGGGGACAGGAGGCACCTGAGGGGCTGGGGCGGTGGGAAGCCCTGAGGAATTGGGTGTCAGAGGCCATAAGCAGCCCCTGGGCAGCTGCATTGTTCCTGACACCTGCCTGCTCTGGTGCTTCCCCAAAGCCTGTCCCACGCTTGCAGCAGAAGCCTCAGCAGGAGGGTGGGGACACTGCTGAGGTGTCCCTCGGGCTGGCTGGCTGGGGACAAGGAGGGCAAGGCTCCCATGCTGGGGGACGGGACAAGGTTCGCTCTTTGTCGATGCCCAAGGCATGTCACTGTGGTTTGTTCAGATACATTGCCTGCCTTTAGTCAAGCATTTCTGGTACCTTCAGAAACCTTACACTGACGCCTGCTAGTGTTACAAAGGATACTTAATTACTAAAGTTCCCAGTACAAATAGTTGAGTATTCTGGGTACCTCAGCCCATAAAAGGACGTAGTTGTGCTCTCAGGATTCCATGCATATCTGGGTCACCAACACGTGGTCATGGAATTGGGAACGATATACACTCATGTGATTATTATGTTCCTGGCTACCCCTGCAACTTGATTAGATGGCCTGGGATATCCCAAGAGTGAAACTCAATTCTCAAAAGCACATCCTCCATGAGATCTGTTCCATGTACTAAGCTCACTACCAGTACGATTTAATATTGGAGTTGCACAAAAATTTGCAGTTAGAAACAAGATTTGTTGGGTGGGAATCCTGGTGGGCTTGGTTACTATATCTCTACATGATGATGGTCTTCTCACCTATGTGTCACAAAGAAGGGGACTATCTTGCACTAGGTTATAGTCTCCCATTTTAATTTGCATAATGCAAAAATCCTGATAAGAATCACATGAAAATAAAAGCATACACTGCTTGTTAGAAAGATCACAGATGCACATGGTCACTGTAATAATCTCCTTTACAGGAGGTTTGTGAGTTTCAAATTTACAAGCCATAGAGATATTACTTTGAAACTGGACAACAAAGGCAGGCAAGGAGTCAGGTTTTCCTCAATCTTCAACTGCTCGTCATTAATCCTTATAAGAGTGTAAAGTGGTGTTAACTTTTCAATCCCTTTTAGCCCATTAGGTCCTGATGAATATTTTTGAGTGTTCCATCCACCAGGATCTTGCAGGCCAAGGAGATCTTGATGGTAATGACAGTTGTCTGCTGTGGCTTGGATTCCAATTAGAAGTATCAGGAAGATGATGACCATGTGAAACACATCTTGGTTTCTCCTGCTCTTTCTGAGGTCTTGTTTTGGACTGCACTTGCCTTTTACAGAAGTCTTTTGATTCTGGAATAAGGTATCCAAGAGGTTAACGCTTTAAGCTTTAAAGGCTGTATAAGTGATTAAAAGTACTAAATTGAGTTCTTTCCATTTTGGCAAAAGACAGTTTCCCTCGGGGATTTTACGTATATCTGGTCTCCATGCTGGAATTGTGCGCAGGAGCAACCTCTTGCTCTTGTGCTTGAAATGTGTTGATTACCTTGCTGCAGCTATTGTGTTAGTTGGACAACACAGTCCTGGAGATACCCCTCCCCAGCTTGTACAGTATCTTCCCCTTGATAGTTATGCTTATCTGGCATTCTATGCAGTATTTCAAAGGCATTCAGCTTTTCTTTTGTTCTTGGTCATACTCAAATCCATAATAAAGCCAAAGGTAGGGCCCGAGGCCAAGGTGTGTTGGCCTCTTGTCCAGTTTTGACTGTCTGTTGTTGGATCAGATAATTCATCTTTTCCACCTGGCTGCTGGCCTGGGGCCAATATAGCATGTGCAGGTGCCAGTTGATTTGGAGATTGTTGCAAAATTGCAGTGCAATATTTGCTAGGAAATGTGGTACTCGATGGGAGAAGATGTCTAAAAGCACTGTGAACAGGGGCCTTATGTTGTTGAACAAAATGTTGACAACTTCTTTGGCATTATTTGTTTGAATTGGGAATGCCTCAGGTCCCACTGAGAAGGTATCAGTTAATACTGAAAGATGTTTATACTCTCCTTTTCTTGGCAATTCAGGAAAGTCATTTTGCCAGTGTAGTCCAGGATATTGTCCCTTGTCCATTGTGCCAAGTTCAACGCTGGTTCTAGTTTGTGGATTGCTCCTGAGACATTATTTCACACCCTTGGGTTACCTGCTTTACACTAGAGTACAGCTTGCATCTTACTGTTGTCCTTATCAAATAATTATGTAATGCATCCCCTTCCCAATGTATACGATTATGTCCATCTTTAATTAATTTTCATAATGATTTTTTCAGGCATAACTGTCTTTCCCTGAGGCACTGCAAAAACATTATGGTTTTGCTCTGCTTGCAAATCCTTTGCTAATTCTACATCTTTCTGAGTATATGATATATATCATGGTCATATTGTTCCTCACCTTTGGGAATTCTGCCTGAGTCTCAGCATGGCTTTGTTCTGCTACTCTTTTTGCAGCCTGGTCAGCCAACCTGTTACCTCTTTTGGGGTCTATTTCTCCTGTCTGAATTCCTTTGCAGTGCATAATTACAGCCTCCAGCAATTTTAAGATTTCCTCAGAATGCTTTATCTGCTTTTCTTGAGCTCTCAACAATCCTTTTTCTTTCCAAACTGATTCATGGACACGTATTACTCTGAAGGCATACTTGCAATCTCCTCATCAATTGCTGCTTTCTCCTCAGGCTGGTCAGAGGGCACAGGTTAAAGTGATTATCTCTGCCTTCTGAGCTGACTCATAGAGGTAGGGCTTCTATCCCCTATTGCTCCGTGCTAATCGTATATCCTGATTTTGCTTGATCTTACAAAGCCATTCCCATCTGTGTACCAACATTCTGCTCCTGGAATTGGGGTTTCTTTAAGATCTGTTTGGCTGGAATAAAGGGGACTTAATGGTTTTGATAGTTATGTTCCAAAGGTTCCTCATCTCTCTGGTGAGTAGCCAGGAATGGATTAACTAGAGAAGAGATTACTTCTGTAATTCCATGTTGTTGCACCAAAACTGCAAGATATTTAAGGAATCCTGAGGGTGAAAGCCAACGCCCACCCTTTTTGCTCAAGGATTGCTGCCACTGAAAGTGAGATAAACACAGTTATTTGTTGACCTAGAGTGAATTTCCAGGCTTCTTGGGCATTTGAAACAAGAGCAGCAACTGCTCACATACAGTTAGGCCATCCCCTACTTACCTCACCCAGTTGTTTTGAAAAGTGTGCTGCTGCTATCTTGTATGGCCAATTGTTTCAGCCAGTGCTCCTAATGCCATCCCTGGCCTCTCAAAAGAGAAAAGCTAAAACGATCTGAGACATGTGCCAGGCCCAGAGCAGGTGCTCTTTTCAATTCCCCCTTCAGCTCTTGAAAGGCTTTCTTACCTTTGGACGTCCATTCCAGGTCTCTGGGATTGTTTTTGAACAGCTGGTACAGTGGCTTAAGCAGCAGCCCACAGTTAACACCACAGTTAATACAGCCTCCAGTCATTCCCAGAAAGGTTCTCAATTCTTTGGCATTAGTAGGTTCTGGGGTCCAGTGTATGGTTCCTTTGCATTCCTGTCTTAGTCCCTGCTGCCCTTGGGATATTTTGTATCCTGGGTAAGTGACTCCTTGTTTGATTCCTTGAGCTTGATTTCTGGATACAACCAAGTAGTGTAGTCTCTTCACCCGCTCCAGGGACGAGAAGGGAAACACAGTTTTAGCTGTGCTTTTTGTGTAATTTTAAGTGTGCCTCCCTGAGAGTGGTTTTAGTCCCTTTGTAAAAATGTCTGAAAAAGATAAAGATGCTTTTTATGCTTTGCTAGCTAAGTAAAATGCCAGACCCTCCCAAGGGGGAGAAGATTGGGCATATAGTAACTGGTTTAATCTAGAAAATGTGATTGATAGGATACATTCTTTGCAACATGAAACAAAATTCAAACTGAGCAAGAATAGTCAAACCATATTTTGCACAGTACTAGGTGCTTGTCTCTCAGCAGCTGTGCAAGCTCTTTTCAGACGAGTGAGTGAAGAGAGGGCAGTTATAGACTCTTTGCAAAACTTGGTAGAAGCCTTGCAAAAACAATTAGAGCAGGAAGCAAAGCACATAGAAACTTTGCAAGAACAATTAGAGCAGGAAGCAAATCACGTAGAAACTTTGCAAGAGCAACTAGATGAAGAAAGGAACGACAATCATGCTTTGAGAGATGAGATTCATTATTTATGAAATGAGAATCATTCTTTAAGAGCTGCCCTAAGACAAGAACACACCAACACTTTAAAACCCACTGATTGGCCAAAAGAAACAGAAAAGAAAGAAACTAATCAAATATATCCTCAGAAGGAAGTAATATGATGAAAAATAATGGAGACTATTGCTGCCCTAGCTTGAGACCTTTGGTTAAAACAGGTTTATCAATGATGAGAATTTTAACCCACAAATAACCACTACAAAAATCCTGTACACTGCTACTAAATTATCAGAAGAAGCAGCTAGTGGGTACTGGGGACATGGGACTTTCTTAACAACAGAAGTCAAACGTAACTTATGGTCCCCAACTCAGTGTGCAGTTTATTGGGCAGCAGGGCTTAACCCTTTGGAAAGGGGAGACCTTGTAGCTTTAGTTGGTACCCCCGACCAACTCCTAGAAAACATTCAAAAAGCTGCTTGCTTGCAAATTATACATGAAATAAAACTCACTGCTGGCTATAAATCACCTATGCAATTACCTGTAAATGTAAAACAATACCCTCCTCCTTCTGGTGCCACAGAAGGGCTCAAACCGGGTATACAGGACTTGCAAAACTCCCCTGTATGGTTAATACAAAAACCCAAACCTGACAATGTGGCTGTTTATCAATATATTGATGATACCCTTGTGGGAGGAGATGAAATAGAAGTAGGGGGAGATACCCAACAAAAAATAATCTCCCATTTGGAAAGCCCTAACTTGCAAACTGCCTCAGAGAAAATTCAAAAACCTTCTCAGGAAGTGAAGTTTTTGAAGATAGCCACTACTGGGATTGCCCCCCCTGATGGGGTGGCCCAGAAATTCTCAGTAACAAAAGGAACTGTAAAAAATCTGGCAATAACAGAAACTGAGAGCTTGGGTAGCAGCTACAACAAACCTGCCTCAGCAATTAAAGTAGCCTCTGCTTTCTGCCCCAAACAATCTTTGTTCACTAATTCTTTGTTCACTAATGTTGTTTCTGCTGAACAAATTATTGCTGGGGGATGAGGTGGCTCTTGGGTTGGGTTGCTGATGGTTATTTGGAATGTTTTCCAGCTTGAAGTGCTGAGTGCCTCCTTTGTCTGCAACTACACTGACTCTTATGCTGTGTTTAAAGGAGGTACAGAGTGGCTCCCTTTTTGGCAGCAAAAAGATTGGGAAGTTAACAGAATTCCAGTCTGCATTACATGCTGAATAGTTCCATCATTTTAACCTCCTGCCTCTTTGTGGCAGATTCTGTTGTGTTTACTTTTCACAGAATAATACCATGGAACATGAAGATTCACTGCTGAATCCCTCATTGAACCTGTATACAGTTATGGCACAGGACCTTACAGCTGTGTTTTATTTTGTGAAGATTCAAAATCAAATTGAACTGTTGTACAATTTTCCTATGAAATTATGTGTGGTTAAAACAATATAAAATACTGAGGGGAGCTTGATGTTAATGTTATAACACCTACTACCCAACCACCGGTTATACTGAGCCTGAAAATTTTTGAAATTGGACCTCAGGTAATTCGGTAAACTAGCCAACAACAAATATTGTTTAATCCGGCATGGTCTTTTAAACAAGTCAAATTGCCAATGCAAAACCATGTCTCAGTAATTCAGCTGGCTTGTTCACCTTTTCTAGGGGTGGGCAACCTGGCTGCAAGACCAGGAGGATCTTTTCAAGAAACAAACAAGAGACATAAGCAGTGTTGTGGGAACAAGATTGGGAATTTTGAATAGTATTGATTTAGAAGTATTAATGAATAAATTTGCTAACATTTCTTTAGCTCTCTGCTGTATCCAGGCTCAATTGTGGATGCAGTCAGTTGCTGCCTCAATTATATGAGAAGTCGAGGAAGCCACTTTTCCTACTGAAATTCAGAGAATAATTTGGGATAATGGCCATGATTTTGAAAAAAGAATTCCAATCCTGGTGACTACCCCAGCATAAGCACAGCCACAGCCTTTGCACTGACCATATGTGATGCTTCAGTACAGTCAATATTCTCTATCATGGCATTAGGGCTGAATCACGATGGAGCTATTCTCCATCCTTTTGAGCATAGAGAATGGGGCTGTCAAATTGGTGAAAAGTAACAAACTATTAATTTGGAAACTTACATTGTCTGGGAACAGCAAGGGTTAATCTGTAAAAGTAATGCAATCAAAGCTCAAGATATTTGCTTAAACATAGATCAGAATGTCTGTAACTTTGAAAGTTATCCAAAGGAGACTCCTGAAACACTACTGGGGTATATGAGCAAGGGGTGTGCATGCTTAAGAACTGCTTGTAATTTAGTGTTTGTAGAAAATGCAGCAGTGGATTTAAAAAAATCTTTCAAATTTTTGTGTTTGTATGATTGGTATTAGTAGTTTTAGTAATGTTAAGTTTTTGTTTTGAAAATAGTCTTAGAAAAACAATTGTATTTTAGCTAATATGATTGTAATTTGTTTGAAGAATTGTTTCAATCAATTTTGTTGTGATTATTTTGCTTTATTATTTTTGTGTTTATTTTTTTTTCTTTTTCCTTTCCTTTTACCCTTTTCCTTCTTATCCCTAATTTTTCTGTCCCTGTTTTTCGGGATATGCTACCGATGGCAGGTCGTGAAGATGCCACAACGTCACAACATCATGCTGATGGAGTTTTCTCGGCGACGCTTGTTGGTCACGGGGTGGTGTGAGAGTCTGTCTGAAAATCTCTCATTTGTTCTGCCCAAGGACCCTCGCCTGAGGCCTAAGAATACCCCTCAAACTGCAGTTTAATGGCGCTGGACAGGGATGGGAGGAACGCCAAGTGATTGTTCTCCGGTGTGCCCATCGGACCAGGACTGGTTTCTCAGGAGATTGATTTACAGCCAGTCACGGTGCACTCAACTGTGTTTACTCGAGAAGGCTCCCACAGGTGTGAGAACAATGAACTGCTCCGTGATAGAGTGCCCTGTGTTTGTTTCATCGACAAGGACTCGCTTGGGCTTGTTGTGGGTTTGTTCTGCCAATGGAACCCAAACTGTACCTGAAAGTCCTCACCTGTTTGGCCAGTCGCCCGACGCCTTGGAAAAGACTATAAAAGACACGCTCAAACTAAAGACCCCTGAGATCTCCCCGGACGGCAACGGAGATCTATTGGCTGGTTCCACGAGGATCGTCTGCCCCTCTTGGTAGCTATAATCCCAACCCCTTTTCTCTCTCTCTGTCTGTCTCTCTCTCTCTCCGTCCCTCTATCGCATTTTGTTGGCACTAAATAAAAGTGCAGTTTTTGCAAAATAAACTGGTTTTGTCCCCTGCTGTGTCTTTTGCGCTTTGAGATCCCTAAAAGAACCTATCAGGACTCCGCATGTGGTGTGGACCCTGACACCAAGGCGGCTTTGTGAGCACTGGGGGATCCGAAGCGATGGAATCCGGATCAGAGCGTGTTCCCCCGGCGCCCATCCCGGGCTCGGCGCTGTCCTTGGGGATTGTGGCTGTCGTGGACTGTGTTCTGGTCACAAAATAAATTATCGCTTATTTTGATCATATTTATTTCGGCTGAATCTCTTTATCATGTGTAACATTTTGATTAATTTCTGATGGACTGTGGGTTTATTTGCTGCTGGAGTAGTTGCTGAATATGAATCATTTTGAGTAATGCACTAGAAGAAAGTATTACAGGGACTTCAAACATTTTGTGTTGTCAGGTAGTAGTGGCTTTCCAAAATGTTGTTTAGGTTAATTAATTCTATGTGTTGGTGTTTAGTTTTGTTTTGTTTTGTGACTTTTCCAGTAGTTTATGAATAGTTTTGAATAGGAGAATGCTCATTGTGGTACTTTAAAATAGAAAAGATTCTATGCAGTAATGGAAGCTGGAATTTATTTTGTAGCAGTCTAAAAATGTATTTAGTGATGTAGTGGGTAACGTCTGTGTATAAATATTAAATCCCTAAAGTGTTAAGAATGAAATATTGTAGGTGTATTGAAAATCTATTATTAAAAAGATTTTCTGAGTCCTGCAGTTTGTGCATCTGGGATCTCTATTATTGCTTGCCTCTAATTATTTCTGTTTCCAATTTGGTGTTGTTTTTTATTGTAACAGTGCTGTAGCTGTTGAATCTCAACATTTGAGTAAAATCTGTCTGCAATGATCTTATCTTTATATTATAGGCTGTAGTAGATCTGAGTCACTGCCATGAGGATTGAATTGTTTTTGTGAATGGTGGTGTGAAAATGCTTAAGGGCAATCTCTGACACAAAGAGCTGCCTTGTTTGCTGTTCTAAGTCCCATACTTAAATAGTTGATGCAGGTCCATCTCCTAACAATCCTGGTATAATATAGTGCTGGTTTACAGATGAATCCTGTGAAAAGCAAATTTCAGATGTCTTTTAAGAGATGCTCAAAAGCAAGAGCTTTGCAGTCTGTATTTTGACAGGATCTGTAGAGTGATTTAGGAAGTGAGTAAATGGTGTTCTGCTCTGTTCAAAGTCTTTGAATTGTTGAAAGTTCAACTGTAAAACTTTTCAAATTCAATGACCCTGGATGAAGTAGGAAACACAAGTCCTTCCCTTGAACTTTGAATGGCTTGTTCTAGCTGGTTCCTGAAAATGGTAGTTGAAGAAGATTCCACAGATATCAAAGGAGCAGCTGGGTATATCCCTAAAAGGCAGCTGTAGATCTGAAATACCTTGGGAATTAGAGACACATCAGTGAGCCACTTTTGAGTCCAACTGTTAGTGAAGAATCCTGTTCCAGAGAAATGTCAGCTTTTCTCAAGGAAGTTGAGCAGCAGGATATCATGGCTCATGTAGCTGGCAGGTATGAAGCAGACAAAGTGGGGCATCTGTAGAGATTAACCCTGTGACTCACTGATGACAACAGGATGAAGAACCCATTTGATCAGACTCTGGGTCTTAGTAAGAAATGAAGAGGCCTCTGTTTATTATATTAGGCCAAGTTGTTCCTTGTCAGGTCGTAGCAGCTGCTTGGCAGCAGGCACTGCTGTAACTTCAGCCCATCACATCTGGAGGCAGCCCTAGAAGTGCTCTGCACCTCAGCTGGTGCCAGAGCACAGGGACACCCAGACACCTTCTTTAGACCCGTGTGTGCCATAAACTGAAGGCATCTCCCCAAACCAAGCTGTCCAGCCCAGCACTTAGCACAGAATATGTCACTGCCAGGGACATCAGCATACAGAGAAAAATACAATTACAAAACCTATTGGGGATTTGATATAGTACAGGAAAAATTCAAATGTTGGTACTAACCTTCATAAATGAGCATATATACTAGCTGTTTTCCTGAAGTGTAGTTAAATAGTGTGCACTTTCCATAGCAGTTACATTCTTCACTTCATGCATTCACAGCAGGCAGAGCTCTCACACAACTTGTGTAAGGAAGGGCTTAGTTCAAATGAACCGTGCTGCTTCCTCTGAAAGATACAAAATTATGGAAATGACAGATGCAAAGTCATAGTGTTAGTGTAGAAACACATAATCACAGGATGATTATATGCAGGTGCTTTTATTGAAGAGCTCTGGGAATCAGGGGTACAAACCCAAATCTGACTCCGACATGGATTCGAGATGGACATGTTTTTATACCCTTTTTGTTACATAGCTATATATTAATCATTAAACCCATATTGTTCTATTGCATACATTGATTTTATCCAAGCATGTATTCTTGCTGTTTTCATCAGGACCCCCCAAACATCCTTTCTTACGATTCTTGTTACAATTCCATTGTTTCTCATGATTCCTATTGTGATTAAACAATAATTATATTCAATTACCAAACAGTCATTATATTTAACAATCATATTATTTATGATATGATGATTTCACAGGTGTAGACAAAGCTCGACATTCATTCCCAGAGCTGAGTTCCCTTTCCCAGCCCTACCAGACCCAACTTTTCTTTCCACCCCCTGAATCTATTGCATAAAATTCCCCTGTTTTAGAAAAATTTTAATCCTTCGATATCACTGTTACCAAGACCACAAATATTAGCTGATAGAATAAATCATACTGCACGTGGATAATCAAGAGATTTTACAATGCAGTCTAAACAATAACAAATCTTCAATATTGAACTACATTGCTGCTGCCTCAGCCACTCCCAGATGAATGAGGACAATAATCAACCACATCATACACTGATTATTTCTGCCTTTCAAAACAGGATACGGTGACATTGCCACTTGTGTTTACAATTCTGCATCATGTGGTTTATTGTCATTTTATGATTTTTACCAGTATCTGTTAATATTATTTTTCCTACTGGCTCATTTTCTGCTTTACAACCACAGCTATTTCAGAGATTTGTTTTGCTCTCAGACAGCAGCAGACAGCAAATCAGACCTATGTTTACTTGCAATGTTCAGTACCTCTTGGGAATACTTCACAGAGGCAATTTGTCATTCACAACGCTTTCTGATACTCCAGTGACAACTCAAGGGCTACTGGTTCATTACTGCAAGCTGTAGCAAAATGTTTATCTTTTAAATCTGTGGCTGAAACTAAAATAATCAGCATTAATTATTCAGCAACATAAAAGAAGTGATGAGCTTTCAATCACTATGAATCTAATCCATATAAAACACATTTTAAGTATGACTAAGATGAGCTAGATAAGCTCTTTTTATTGTTAACAAATGATTCTTTTAATCTTAAGGATCAGGGTCTCTTACCTCCATCCTTTATGAGATCTTCATATTGCTATACAATATCCCACAGGTACTTTGTGCAACCCTTCTGTTAATAATGTCTGTTGCTCACCACCAATGACACATCAATTTTGGTTTTTTTTGGTGACACAATTAAAATTATTGTTTGTATGCTTCTAAATCAAACTTCATCACACTTGTAAATTTTTTACCCAATTATTTTTGAAAGAACAGTAGAATTTCTCTTCCT
This sequence comes from Oenanthe melanoleuca, assembly GCF_029582105.1. Taxonomy (NCBI): domain Eukaryota; kingdom Metazoa; phylum Chordata; class Aves; order Passeriformes; family Muscicapidae; genus Oenanthe; species Oenanthe melanoleuca. The sequence continues at coordinate 92,150 of NW_026612665.1, forward strand.
GATTTGACTAAGAAAGAACAAAACATGAGGCTAGCAAAGAATATCGATGAGAACTTGTTTGTGTATGAGCATTTATTCAGCTGATAATTCATATCGGTACATATAGACATTGTTTTTAGATAATAGAATATTTAGCAAGGGTTTACAAAGTGATGTGAACTAACTATCAGGTCATTGCTTTAAAAGATTTGCTCTCTTCCCCTTCTTTTAAACTTTCTGTTCCTGAGAACCATAGGGAGTTGTAAATGATAAAGAAGTTCCATGGTATCAATGAGTCCAGTGGATTACTGACATTAAAATCAAAATCAAAAGTATACACATGCCTTGTTTACTAGCAAAAAGAGAACAGAAGAGAAATCTCAGTTTTGATTCCTGGACATTAATCAGATTTAAAGGAAATATTGCACAGAATGAAATACAATTTGGATTAAATTTTAAACCAGCTCTGCAATTCTCACCCTTAATCATTTTAGCAAAGTGTTTTCATACTAGAAGTACTTCAGAAAATAATTGGAAATAAAGTTCTATGGAACCATGCTGTCATAAAACATCTACCCTTTCTTAAGTTCTTCACAGAGAAGAATGAATATTCTATAAATCTGCTAAAGGGCAGAATGCATGGTTTAAGATGCTGAGCTCTACCTTTTGAGACACAGCGGGTACTTAATGAAGAGATAGTCTAAGAAATTCAAAAACCAGTATTAGCAGAGGGACAACAAGTTCTGAAGTCTTAGAATTGGTATCATTTATAATCAGGCCTGCTCTCTGCAGAGGGTTTGAGCTCCAAAGGCCAAGCAGAGCCTGCAGGACAGGGAGCTGAGCTGTAGCTGCAGTTCCAGGAGGGGTCCCGTTGGTGGCTCAGGAGCAGCTCCGGTGTCCATCAGCAATGTGCCCGCTCCTCCCGCCTGCTGCCAGTCCTTCCCTTGCAGTGCAGCAGGAGCTGCTCCCTGCCCCTGGCCAGCTCCTTTGCCTGCAGTCCCTTCCAGTGCTGGCACTACAAGCTCCCTCCTGCCTTCAGCCAAATGCCTGCCTGCACCTTGGGCTGCCTTTGCCAGGTCTCTTTTCCCAGGAGTTTCACTCCCAGACTTCAGCCCCAGCCCATTGGTTATTTCCATCACCAGGTAGTTTCACACAATGAACCGTTTCAGTTTTACCTCAGGGGTGAATCATTGAGATTGTGGTGCTTTCTCGCACCCAATGTCCTGTTAAGACCAAGAACGAGCTGTTTCTGCAGCTTAGTTTGTGGCTATTCCTACATCATTATATTCCACGCTGAATGACTAAAGAAAATCTATCCTTTTCCTTGCTAAACTGAGGCTGCAGCTTAGTGCAAATATGTGTGTGTCCTGGTTTGAAAAGACAGTTGTGCTAGGGAAAAGCAGGGCCTTCCCTCAAAATGGAGCTAATAAACCCTTCCCTCTCAATTAATATAATTTTGAAACTAAGGGGCTCTCAGGCAAAGATATGGGGATAGGAATGACAGTTCTTTACTAGTCTATCTAACAAGACAAACAAAACAACCACAACTATGAAATCAACACCAAACAGAGCAGTCACCCAGTTCCAGCCCTTCTTGGCCGCAGGCTCCCTTCCCTGTGCTGCAGCTCCCGGTGCTGGGCAGGGGCAGATCCCGCGCAGCTGCAGGAGTGCTGGGGCTGAGAGCGGGGCTGTCCCAGATGGGAAAGGGATGGAGGAGAGACTTTTGCTCACAGTGTCGGTCGTGGTGCTCAGCAGGGTGCTTGGAGACAGCAGGCTGAAGCGAGAAGGCAGCAGTGCGGGCTCCAAGAACAGAAAAGGGGCTCCCGGCGTTGGGATGGCGAGGTCGGGCAGCAGCAGCGCAGCAGCAGCAGCAGCATCCTCTGACTGCAAGAGCGAGCAAGGAAGCAAATGCCTTCCCCCTTCTTCACCTGATCCTGATCTTGTGGTGTTCCCCCTTTCACCCACCCCTTGGAGAGAAACTCTGGGAAAAAAAAGAAATTGAATCACCCTCTCTCCTGTCATTAGCCATCAGTGCTGCTTAACATGTCAATGGGAAAAAATTCCACAGAGTGTTTAATAAAACAAACCAACCCCAAATAGTGTGAAAAGAGAATAAATGTCATAATCCCCTTACATTTTTTCCCCTCCCCTCCCCAGTCAGGGTGCTGCCTGATGGGGTTCCAGAGATGGACCACAACTCGCAGACAAATAACCTCAGTCAGGTTCTATTACCCACAGATTGACAGACCTGTGAGGAATTGGCTGCCACAGCCTGTCACACACTCACCAGAGCTTAAGGATCAGTGAAAAAATAGGGACAACTGTTGATGTGGTCGCTCATCATGGAAATGAGAAGTGCCCCAAAGCCAATGTCAGTTTCAAAGGGAAATTTATCACAGATTGTTTCAACTGCCCTGCTTATATATGATGACCAATTTCAGTTCAAAGATGGCTACAGAATGGCACAACTCTGCTGACTCTATAGATAAAGACAGAAACATCCATTTCAGTTCCCACAATCAAGTATGTTCCAGGTCACTAAGTACTGCCCACATGTATTTCCATATATGTGTATATATGGATGTTTGTATATAAAGAACCAAACATCAATGGAATGATCTGAAAATCCACAGAGCAGGAGTTCTTCGCTCACTGGAGTCCCGGAGTTTTCTCAGCTGCCTTTGCCTGGCAGTTCTCAGCCAACGTGTGGCTCTGCTGCCATCCCAAATCTGCGCTTCCCTTGCCCAGCCTGAGTGCACGTGGGGCACGTGCTGGGTGTGGCTGGAGATTTCCATGGCCAAAATCCCCCAGCACCATCACCTTTACATCTGCTCATTGCTTTGGATAGCACAGAGCACACAACACCCATCTCAGCTGGCAAATGTCATTTCTTGCAGATTGCTACAGCCCCACTGCTGATCGACAAATACACCAGAATCGATTTCAGTTGAAAAATGTCATTTATTACAAATTGCTAAACCTGCGCTGACAATACAGAACTGTACAAATCCCAGTTCAAGTTAAAAAAAGGAATTTATTACATGAGTACAACAATGCTACGCAAAAATATAAAAATATCAACTTGAGTTAACAAAAACTTAATTTATTGCAAAACTCTACAACAACTCACTATTACACAAAGATCAATTAGGTATTAACAACTTAATTTATTATATACAAGCCTACAGCCCATATAGAAACACAAAAATATGCATTCCCTCTCTAAATAGCCCTACACGAAGAAGCCAACAGATAAAGTTATACAACACTACTCCTTCATACATGTTTAAATAGAATTTTATACATATGTATGCACATATAAATACATATACAACTATAACAATCTGTAAGTGTAAATATAGATTAAACATTACACATTACATATTATATGTAAGTAGATATATAAACCAAACCGATCGATATACAAATAGCACTGTACCAATCTAAATATCCATGCAAGTGCATCAATACAAATATACCGCTATACACCTCTACACATATGTAAATGCAGTTACACATAAAACTAGATCAATATACATATAAAAATATAAAAATAGAATACATATACCTATGGAAATACAATATACCCATTTAAAAGAGTTATATACCTATATCTGCATCAATACAAATAGATACCTACACAAGTGAAAACACAGGAAACAGAACTAAAGTCAAATATAACAACATACTTAGACACATATATGCACATGCATGTAATTACACACATATATGTATATATACAAATATACACATAGCATGTCCATAAATATAAAAGACATATGGAAATGCTCCCATACAAATAACAATCTACACATGTCAATATCCATCTAATTATCCCTCTCTATGTGCAAGTCCATATATCTATAAGGAGAACTCTAATCAGAAAATGGGATCCCAACAGAGCCATCTTCAAAGCTTCTCCCTCTGGCTCTTGGACCTGTGCAGAGCAGCTCTCCTGGACAGGGACAGCAGATGGCACATCTGGGAAGCAAAGGGAACACTGAGTCAGGAGCAGGGCCTTTCCCCTGGCAGCACCTGCACTTCCCTCAGCACAGAGAAAATCTCAGCGCCTCCCCAGGAGGGCAGGAAAGGAAAAGCAGGCCGAGCGGGCCAGGGTGTGGCGAGCGCAGCGCGGCGGGACTGTCCCGCAGCCCCCGGCAGCCCGGCACAGCCGGCACAGCTCCCGGGCCCTGCCGGCACAGCTGCCTTGCCCCAGGACAGCCCCTGTGCCGGCCGGGGCAGCTGCGCTGAGCAGCCCCAGCACGGGCAGGGCCGCTCCTGCCCCTGTGCCGGGCACTGCCCACGGCCACAGCCCACGGCACCCTCACCCCACCCTGCCTCACCGGCCCTGGGGCCTCACCCAGGCTCTGTGCCAGCAGCAGCTCCCTGCTCCTGCTCCTGCTTGTGGCCTTCAGCTTCTCCCTGCTGGCTCCTGTCAGTCCTCCTGCTGTCTTCAGGATCTTCACTGCAGCTGAGGCAAAAACAGAGGCTCAGGAATTGGTTCCAAGGCCTGGCAGAGCTGCAGTCCCAGACCCCTCTGTGCTCCCTGCTGGCCCCTCCATCCCCTCAGCCCCGCCATGCTCTCGGCAAACCCCGAGTCCCCTTCAGTTTCTTCAGACCCTGCAGTCCTCTCACCCCCCTCAGTCCCTTCTGACCCATCCCATCCCCTTAGAGCCACCACCCCCTCAGCCTGTGCCACTTCCCTGTCACCTCAGTGCCACCATGGCCCTCATCTGCCCCACACCCTCAGCCCCAGCAGCACCTCAAGGTCACCGTTCCTTCAGTGCCAGCGCCTCCTCAGCCCCTCAGCCCCCTCAGTCTCACCGTCCCTCAGCAGCTCCTCAGGGGACACTGCCTGCGGCCACCGGCAGCTGCCACCGCTCCAGGGACACCCGGGGCTGGAACTGCTGCTCCGCCCGGCCCGGCCGCCAGCTCGGACCCAGCACAGCAACAGGACACAGAGGGGAAAACAAGAGATTAAGAAGAGGGAAAGAGGCAACTTAACTATATATATATTCAAATGTAACTATACACATGTATAAATGCATCTAAGCACATCTATAATTTCACATATAAAAATATAATTATGTACATCTACAATTATATTATTAAAGTATACAGATCTATTAAATGGATAGACATAACTATAGACATACAAATACACCTATATAAATCTATAAACATAACTACATAGATAATTACAACTATACATATCCATAAATATGACTATTGACAGGGGGATTTCACCTGCCTGATGGCCACAGGCCCTCCCTCTGTCTCTTCCTGCCACACAGGGCAGCCCTCCTGGAAAGGTTGATCAGATGGGATCTGGGAAGCAAAGGGAACACGGAGTCAGTCTTGACCCTTGGGCGTGTTTCCCTTGGGCACCGTCCTTCTGTCAGGGAATGTTCAAGATGGCCTGAAAGGCAGATTCTCACTTGGAATTTGAAGCCTGATCTTTAGAGAACAGGGACCTCTCTAAATGCTCAAAACAGTGTAAAGCATTGAAGTATCTTGATAAAGTCTCAGCTCTCGCAGTGCAAATGGCACCCGTGAGAGCTTGAAACACAGACTGTCCCAGCCCCCACAGAGAAGCCCAGCCTTGTTCTTTCTCTGTGCTGACAGAGAGACCTTAGGTCTCACTAATCTGGGGTCATTCAGGCTTCTCCTTTCATTACTGGATTTGCAGTTTTCAACTGCTTGGCCTCTGATCTCCTGTTCCTTGTTTTTCTTGTGTCTCATAACATTTACCAGCAGACTGCTACTACATTTAGTCAGTGATCTGGACTTCTACCCTGACTTTCTGCTTTTTTTTCCCCTCCATTCCTTCATGAGTTGCTCACTCTGGCCTCCCCTGTAACCTTGCAGCAAACTTATCCATGGACCTCAGCAGAAAATTGGGACACCAGACTTGGTGACACTGCTCCCACGAGGTCAGCTTTATTCCCTGCTCTCTTGCCATAGCACAGGACTCAGTGTCAGAGCCTCTGGAGAAGCGTGGAGGGCAGAGCTCGGGGAGGTTTTGTCAGTGCAGGACCTGAACTAAAGGCACTGGGAAGCACCAACTCTGCAGACAAGAACTCAACTCTTCTGATCTCCCTTCCTGCCAGAGGCAGGCTCAGAGCAGCTGTCTCACACCTCTCTAAACCCATGGGGGCTCTGTCCTTACCAGGCTCCTCACGCTCTGGGGAACTGTTCCCACAGCTCTCGGTGTTACATGAAGCTTCTGCTGCTGCTGCTGCCCTGTTCAGATCATCCTCTACTGAACACTCAGGGGCAACATTAACATTCCCCTTGAAAGAGAAACAGAAAGAAAGAAATCCAGAGATCACTCACTGTTTTCTTGGAACTGTAACAGGGATACAGGAACTCTCCTTCTCCACTCCCAAAGGACATGGAGCACAGGGGGAGAACACTGCCCACACAGGTCACATGACAAGCATTTTTAACTCAGGATTTGGGTGGCCAAGAGGAAACTGAAGCTCTTACAAAATGTCCCTTGAGGCAAAATGCGGAAAACCAGAAGACACCAAGTGAGAGGACGTGCCCTCATGTTCTCACCCTTGCTGATGCCACAAGCTGCAAGAAATCAGCCAGCAGAAAGCCAGGGGCCCTCCTTGTTGACAACACGGCTGTCAGCAAAGGGCAGAGCTCGCTCCCAGCACTGCCCAGGGCTGTGTGCTGCACACCCACACGAAAAGCACACATTTCATTTCTGCCTGGGAATCTCACCCAGCCGCTCACACAATCCATTACCAGGTGGTGGCTTTTTGGAGCCCTCTGCTGCTGCCCCATGTGTATGACTCAGGAAAATTTTAGGAGCCTAGGATATTTCCAGGATGACATTTTCCACTGCCAAAAATCTGTAAATTTGAACTGCAAAAAAAAAAAACAAACCCAACCCATCTCTTCGGCAATAGCCTGTCTATCAGTATCCTAAAAAATTCTAAAGATGGTTCAGAAATTGAAAAGTTTTTTGTTTTGTATGAAATAAAATGCTTTCCAAAACTGCTATGTGTAAGTTTACAGAAGACAAAAGACATTCTACTTGCGAATTAAATATTAGTAAATCCAAGAAATCCCACTCCCAAACTTGAGCCTGCCCTTCCTCAGTCATGAATGTACTGCAGCCAGTGGGGTCAGCACACCAATAGAAAGAGAGGCATTCTTTGGCAAAAATGTATAATAACTGCTAAAAGGCCTTTGCAACACTTCAGGCACGTCTGGGAAGAATTAAGAGAAACAGGATTCCTCATCCAAAGACTGAATCTGTCAAACAAAGGACAGAAAGCTGCAGCTCCAGCCCATCCCCGGACACGGCTCTGGGAGCGCCTGCACGCACGGCACGGCTCACACAGCAGCAGCAGCTGCAGCCCAGCCCTCGCTTTGCCTTGGCCTTCCAGCACAAAAGAGGCAGAGCCCACATCTGCTCCTGGAACTGAGGCACCTCTCACATGCCCCTCCCTGCACGGGACACTTGGCCTGCAGTGGCATTCTCCAAACACTCTTCTTTCCCATCAAGCAAAGCCTGTTACAACCTACAAAGCATCACCATAAATGCTCCTGCGTGAGGCATTCTTCCCAGGAAAAGGAGTAACCAAAAGTGGCCAACACAGGCTCACATCTTTCATTCTCACTAAAGGGGGGAGACTTTTTCACCCCTATTCATTTAGAGCTCTTACATTACCAAGAATAATGAGGTGACTCTGTAAAAATGAAAGAAATTGACTTGAACATCCCTTTGCTTCTCAGCCATGTAACACGGTTCAAAATCTCTCAGTCCAGGCTCTTTTATTCCCATCTGTTCTGGGTTGGTGTTATGTCTGCTCCTCTCCCGCCCGCACACCTCGCTGTCTGCATGGAGCTGCCGCCGGTGCCCTTTCTCCCCCCCAGGGGGGGTGGTGCCCTGGGGGCTGTGCTGCTTGGCTTGCTGCTGCTGCCCCGGCTGCTGCTGCTGCTGCTGCTTGCTGCCCGCTTGCTGCTACCCCGGCACTGCCCTGGCTGCTGTTGCCTTCCCCTCCCCCTTCTCTCCTACAGCTCCAAGATCTGTACCGGCTCCGGACAGGACCTGGACACCAGAGACTGCCTCCGGAGCCTGCCAAAGATGCTTCTCACCCTTCCCAGCAGCGATTGTCTCTCACTTCGGTGAAAACATTTTTTGTCATCTGGGATTGTACTTTCCTGTTGCTGGGAAGTGTTTTTTCTTGTGTTTGTTAATAAACAAGTTTTTTCCACTTTTCCCCCCGAGTAAAATTCTCTCCGATCCCAGTGGGGGGGAGGAATTGTGAGGGGGTTTATTCTGGGGAGCTCCATTGGAGGCTTTCCCCCAGTTTTGTCCTAAACTTGTACACCATCCAGTGGGGTTGCCTGAGCAGAGGGAGACCTTTGAGGCAGAGATCTCCTGATCACTCGAATCATTTTTTCTATTTCTTGGGTTAATGATGATTCGGCGGGGCCGAGCGCGGCAGAGCCGGGGCTGCGGGCCCAGCGCGGGCGGGGCGGCTGCCGGGGCTGGCCGGGCACCGCGGGCAGCGCGGGGCAGCTGCAAACCCTTCCTTGTGCCTCTGCCTGCAGCCATCCTTCTGCCTCTGCTCCGCGGCCTAACCCCAAAGCCTCTGGACAAGCGCAGGAACTCTCAGAAAGGGCTCCGAACTGAGGAATCCCGTGGGAAACTCTTCCTCTCTGTCCAGTGAAAGCAAAATCACTCCGTGTTCTGCATAGCTGAAGAGAGGAAAAAAATGTTGGATTGGGTAGGTTCACGGTTTTGATTGGATTTCAAACAGAGTTTCCCACTTGAAAGCAGACAAGGTCAAATGGGAGAAGGGGAAATGAAAAGAGAGAATTGAAGACATTCTTTTTGCCCTTTTTCCTCCCAACTGGATGGTTCTTTCTCTCTGTCCCTGCCTGTCTTCAGCAAATTTGACACTTTTCTCATTCTTTAGAGATAGAAGCAGCAGCAGGAAGGGGCAGCAATTTTGTCAGCATTTTCATCAGAGCTACGTCCTTCTGTCTGGAAGGATGTTGCTTTACCCGAGGGATTAATGGCTTACAGTGATAGTGAACTCACACTGGTGTCTTCACCAAGAGATTTTGCTTTCTTCTTTCCTCAGAAGTATTTATGCTCTTTTTTTTTTTCCCCCATTCAGGGGAGAGTTACAATGTGAAATCCCTCCCACAGCCAAGTCTTTTCAATGGAAAGCAACAAAAGTGATCTTGCAATGCTCTGTTTAGTATCACTTGTTCTTTTTTATTTTAAATTTTCTTCTGAACTGGAAACAGTTTCCAGAGCAGGAAAAAAATAGACCTATTTCTTCCATCTCTTTTAATTCCTGCCCTTTTTTAATGTTTTTACCTGGTTTAACCATGAGGGCTCGTGTGAGTATATTTGGTGATACGGCAGAAGCTCACCCCACACACACAGTGGATATTTCCTTACATCCAGCTTGTCCTGAGATCTGGCTGACCCTGCCTTCTCTTGCCTCCTTCCAGCTCCCTTTGGGAGGAGCCCAGCCCTGTCCCTTCAGTCCTTTCCCTGTGGGTGACATACTGACACAAGGATTGTTGGTCTCATCACATCCTGGAGCAGTCTTTTGGAGTGAGTGTTTTCAAGATGCCCTGTCACCTTTGCCTCTGTGCGCTGGCTTTCTCAGAAAAACTGAAACCCACTACATATAAAATGTCTTCCCATTTCATCTTAAATAGCTTAAAACAGAACCTAAAATAGGAATGCTCTGCCTCGGTGGGATGGTGTTTGTCTTTCTTTAAAGACAGTGTAAGAAACCTCACAGAAATTATCCCAGCAACTGAATTATAATGAAATTTGTAATGAATAGGCCAAAAGGAGAAGACAGGAGTTCAGAAAAGAAGGCACATCTTTCTCCATGTTTCGTGGCCCTTATTTCCCACATGTCTGTCTACGTGCTGCTTCATCAAGAAAAGCCTTTTTTTAAGGCCTCCTTTGTAATCTCTGTGAGTCATGAGACACACACGAATACTGGCCCTGTGGCCTACTGGAGATGAGGAAGCAGGTGTTTGAAAAGTGGATTGTCCATTGGAATGCTTAGTCAAACCTGTGCTGTAGTTAGGGTTGCATTGACTTTTCCACAGTACTCTGTGGCTAAGAATGAGAAATTACTGTTGGCTGTGTTTGAAGGATATTGAAACTTAAAAAGAAACATGTTTATCTTGTATCATGACTCTTCCCCAACTTTCTATGGTACTTGTATAATTTAGTGTCAGTTGCAAACAGCACAAGGTAAATGATGGATATTATATTTCAGTCTTTGGGCTAACAGTTGGTTTAAAATGAACAACAGAAAAGGATTTTAATTTAATTTTTAGAAAGGAAGATCCTTAAAATTGTGGTATATGCTTTTAGATTAAGGTTTTCTTTCCTAAGAATGACTTCTTTCTCCTTTAGAATATTTTGTAAAGAGCAGAACTCAATGTACAGGCCTGATCAATTGAAGTACTATTGTTCCGTATCTTTCTTTTTTCCCTACATGGCATTGTAACTTTTGAATCACAATTGTTACAACTTTGAAAATGCAATTCTAGTGTTTTTCTGCTGATGAATACTTAGGAGTTATAAGTGAAAGAACAGACAGTTTTGAAAGTGAAATAAGCTTTATGTGAATATATTTTTTTCACCAGTCGCCTGGTATTGCATGCAACTGGGGCAACATTAAACCAGTCTGTGCTCCCTTATTTTTGAGAAAAGTTTAGAAATTATTCATCTTTTCAGTATGTCTGCGATATATTGGTGTGTGTTTCAGCTGAAACTCTCCTGTGTGCCCTACTGCTAGTAAGATGTCCCTGCAGTGTTTTATCCTGTCCCTCTGTAGCTGAGCTCAGCCACTGGACATGTAGAGGAGCTGAAATCCTCACTGTCATTAGAACTGTGCAAGGCAGGGATGGCCCAGCTCCTGCAGGAAAGGAACACAGCACTGGCATCAACCACACCCCTGGATCCCAGCCACCGGCACCTGACTGCAGCTCATCAGCTTGGTAAAGTACCAAGGAACAGCCAAGGGTTTGGTGTGCAATTCCAGCTGCAGTCGGAGAAAAAACACATCCTAAACTTCCTGGCATCATTCATTTCGAACTGTGCATGTACCATCCCAAATTCCATGGAATAACTGCCGTCCGGCCATTGGTAGTTTGGACATCTCCCGTTTCCCTCCCAATTCCCACGGAATTGCAGCATCCCGGGTATTAGGAATTGAGAATTCTCCAGATGCGCTCCCAATTACCCATGGAAAAATGGCGCTATGGATGTCAGGAGTTTAGAATCCCCCATAGCCTTGTCAAATTCCGATCACATTCCCATGGAAAAACTACATTCCAGGTGTCCAGAATTGAGAATCATCCAATTCCACTCCCATACACCCATGGAATAATGGCATTCTGGGTGCCGGGAATTTGGAATCCCCCATAAGGCTTCCCAAACTTCCACCCAATTCCCAAGGAATAGCAACATTCCAGGTGCCAGGAATTGAGAATCCTCCAGCCTTCCTCCCAAATTCTCACCAAAACCACAAAATTACAGCATTCTGGGCATTGGGAATTTGGAATCCTCCAATGCCGCAGCCAAATTCCCATGGAATAACAGCATTCTGGCTGGCAGGAATTGACAATCCTCCAGTTGCCCTCCCAATTTCCCATGCAATAATGGCATCCCGGGTATTGAGAATGTACAATACCCCCGTTCCTTTCCCAAATTCCCACTAGAACCCCAAAGAATAACAGCATTCCAGGTGTCAGGAATTTTGAACCCTTCAGGTCCCCACATAATTTCCCATGGAAGAATGGCAATCCAGGCAGCGAAAATTTTGAATCCTCCTGCTTCCCTCTCAGATTCCCACCAAAATTATGGAATTACAGCATTCCCGGTGTCAGGAATTCAGAATTCTCAAGATTCTCACAAAATTTTCCATGGAATGACAGTCTTCCGGGCATGAGGCATTTGGAATCCTCCTCTTCCCCTGCCAAATTCCCATGGAATTCCGGCATCCCGGGCATTGGGAATTTAGAATTCTTCAGTTCCCCAACCAAATTCCCAGGGAATAACAGCATTCCAGGTGTCAGCAATTCAGAATCCTCCAGCTGCCCTCCCAATATCCCATGGCATTCCGGGTGTTGGGAATTTAGAATCCCACATAAGGCTTCTAAACATCCCACCCAATTCCCAAGGAACAGCAATATTCCAGCTGTGAGGAATACAGAATCTTCCAGACCCCCTCCCGAATTCCCACCAAAACCATGGAATTACAGCATTCTGGGCATTGGGAATTTGGAATCCTCCATTTCCCCTCCTTAATTCCCATGGAATTATGGCATTCCAGGTGTTCAAAATTTTGTATTGTCCATATGCTCTCCCAAATTCCCACAGAAGAAAAGCCTTCCAGGCATGGGGAATTTAAAATCCTCCAGTTCCACTCCCAAGTATCTATGGAATTACAGCATTGGGATTTTAGAATTATCCAGCTTCCCTCCCTAATTCTTCAGGGATAACAGAATTCTGGGTGTCAGGAATTTGGAATCCTCCACCTCTGCACCTAAATCCATATGGATTAACAGCATCCTGGGTGTCAGGAATTGAGAATACTCTAGTTCCCCTCCCAGTTTCCCATGGAATAATGGCATTTCAGGTGTCGGGGCTTTAGAATCCTTCAGACACCCTCCCCAGTTCCCACCATTATCCCAAGTAATAACTACATTACAGGTGTCAGGAATTTAGAAGACTCCCATTCCCCACACAAATTCCCTTGGAATTATGGCATTCCCGGTTTTTGGAATTTTTAACCTTCCAGTTCTCCTCATAAATTCCCATGGAATAATGGCCATCCGGGCAGTGTGAATTTTGAATCCTCCTGCTTCCCTCCCAGATTTCCTGTGTTCTTCCCAGATTCCCACTAAGTCTATGGAATTACAGCATTCCTAGCACTGGGAATTTAGAATCCTCCAGGCCTTCTCCCAAATTTCCACTAAAACCATGGAATTACCACATGCCCATTATTGGGAATTAGGAATCCTCCAGTTCTCCTGCCAACTTTCATGGAATAACCACATTTCAACTTTTGGGAATTTCAAATACTCCAGTTCCTCTCCCAAATTCCCACCAAAACCATGGAATAAGGGCATTCCAGGCATTGGGAATTTGGAATCCTCCAGGTTGCCTCCCAAATTCCCATAGAATAGCAGCATTCCATGCATTGGGATTTTCAAATCTTCCATATGCCCTCTAAAAATCCCACCAAAACCTTGGAATTACAGCAATCAAGGGGTAGGGAATTTAGAATCCTCCACTTCCCCTCCCTAATTCCCATGGAATCCTCCAATTCCTGTCCCATACTCCCATGGAATGTAGGCATTTCAGGTGTTGGGAATTTGGAGTCCCCCCCTATGCCCTCCCAAATTCCCATCAAATTCTCATGGAATAACTGCATTCCAGGTTTCAGGAATTCCTACTCCTCCAGTTCCTGTCCGAAAATCCCATGGAATAATGATATTCTGGGTGTTGGGAATCTTGAATCCTCCAGTTCCCGCCATATACTCTCATGGAATCATGGCATTCCAGGTGTAAGGAATTTAGAATACCCCATAAGGAGTCCCAAAATCCTACAAAATTCCCTAGGAATAGCAGCATTCTAGGTGTCAGGAATTGAGATTTCTCCAACGCCTCTCCCAAATTCCCACCACAACCATGGAATTACAGCGTTCTCGGCAATGGGAATTTGGAATTCTCCAGTTCCCCTCCCAATTTTCCATGGCCTTGTGGGAATGGAATAGCAATTACCAGGTAACTGGACTGGCCGAGTTACCATGGGATACCTTCTCCCTCAGTTACAGGTTACAAATCAAACCAATGAATTGACAGGTAGCATGCAAGGACTGTGGAAGAACAGACCCACCAAGGAAACACCAATAACTCACAGGTGTGAGACAGCACCAGGCTTCACAGATCTGTTAGGGCGTTGCTCCCAAATTTAGGAATTGCACAACTGCAAGAGGCCATTTCAAGCATCTCAGCCAAAATAGAATTGACTGCTAATTCAACAGCAGATGCTTTAAGAAAACTACAAACTGAAATAAACTCACTAAAAGAAGTAGTCTTTCAAAACCACATGGTGCTAGATATGGTAAGAGCCAAATGAGAGGAGTTTGTATTCCAATTTATACCAGTTGTTGTACTTCTATAGATCAGTCAGAGCAAAAGCTAACCACTGACTATTTGAGCAGACAATCCTATAGAGCAGGCCCAGGAAGCAGGGGTGGAAAGTTCAAGCCCGAGGAAGACTTAGGAGCCTTCATCCAAAATGACCAGCAGGAGGCTGAGGACCACCTCGTGCAGAAACCATGCATGTGTTGCAAGGGCTCACATTGTCATGTCATTAGAAAATATGCTGCAATATGAAAGATAGGAAAAAATGATTTGCACATTAAGTAAAAAACGTATACAAGCTGGTGCTGTGAAAGAATGGACAAGTGGTTTTGTTGTGGAGCAATGCCCCTCACTCCGGGTATCAAATAAACAAATACCTGCCCCATAGGCCTTATACTATGGAGTACTACTGGTTTCTTGCCTAGTTTTTGGGCATCAGAATGCAGTGGATTTCAGCATCATCCCGCCCAGAAAAGAATTTTGTCCAAGCCTGCATCCCTATTTCAGACTGTACAGGAACACTGTGGACTTCTTACCACTCTACCTGGAACTGTGCAACAGTGCACAAGTGCAACTGTGCACAAGTTCAGCTATTACAGCCCTGCATTGAGAGACTTTAATTCATCTAGGAAGTGATTCCAATGGCCTTGTGTGCAATCCTTGCTTGGTATCTTTAGTCATAATTTGTATCCCGGGAATGTTGGAATTCATTTGGCTTTTCCAACATGTGCTTGCTGATGTTTGTCTTTGGAAATGGAGGAAGAGATCATTGGAAGCTTTATTTATTGCAGCGCTTGAAGTTCCCTGTTAGTGGCTTTCCACTGCCATGTTCAGCAGGCAAAAAGTTCTCTTTGTATATGAGCTACCAGCACCAGACACGCAGCAACTGGAGCACTGAACATCAGAGACTGGGCTGATGTTTTTGTTAGAACACAAGGAAACATGATAGTGCCTCTGTACTATCTAGTTGTACTGGGAAACTCAGCTGCTGATTGTGTTCTGGGGCTCCTGCCAATCCCTCCCATGAAAGAAATTATTTCAGGACTAACAGCTTCTGCCTTCTGACAGATACCAAGAGTTGCCAGCAGTTGCTCCAGGTGCTCCTGCCAACATCCCTGTGGCAAGGAGCACAGCCCCCAGTGCATGTGGGCTTTGGCTCCCTCTGGCACAGAAGCACCCCAGGGTACAGGTCACTGGGGCAGGAGCCGGGCACCAGCGCTGCCAGGGCTCGGCGGGTGGCAGGTCTGCTTGGGCAGGGACTCTGCCACACCTGCTGATTTCAGTGCTCACAGGGCCCAGGGGTCAAAGCAGCATCTGTGCCCTTGCCCACACGTTCCTTGTCTGTGTCACAGCCGCGGGTTCAGGACGGCCACCAGGCGGGATGTGTCCCAAGGAGGCCGAGCCAGCTCCGTGCAAGGCCCCACGCCCTTCCCGCTGCAGCTGCATCGGCAGCCCTGGGGACTCCTTCTGTTGCCCTGAGCCCACAGAGCAGGGCAGCGTTTGCTGATGGTTTGAGCCTTTCCTAAATTCCTGTCGGGCTGTCTTAGACACTTGGGGTGAGGGATTCCTTCCAACCTGGGTCACTTTGGCTGGGCTGGGAGCAGCCCCAGGGCTGGTGGCAGTGTGTGCAAGGGCCGTTAGTGACACGGTGCAGCATGGTCACCATGGCATGGAACAGGTCAGGGTGTCAACGGACCCTTTGTGACATGTGGTGATATAGAACCTGGCGGTGACACGGCCACGCCACAGTGCTCGGAGCACGCGACGGGACAGGACGGGACAGAGCGGTGCCGTGAGGAGCCCCCGCACAGCGCACTCGATCCTGCCTGACCCGGAGCTTTTCTGAGTGTCACTCCTGCAGCTGACTTTGCAGCCAGACTGCGGGACTGTCTGCCTCACAGCTTTCTGGAGGAATCTCTCTAGAAGGTGACCTAGAGGCCAGACTCCAGCATGGCAGGCAGATTTCTCAGTGTCCTCAGGACCCTCAAACCTCTCAAACTCTTTAGAAGAATAATAAGGAGAGGAGCTAGAGTTCACACAGCTCAACAGCCTGAAGAGCCAGAGCCATCTCAGCCAATGCAGGATGGTGAGTGGCAGAGCTGGGCCACAGGGCTGACGGCTCCTGCCAGCACAGCCATATCCCATCCCATCCCATCCCATCCCATCCCATCCCATCCCATCCCATCCCATCCCATCCCATCCCATCCCATCCCATCCCATCCCATCCCATCCCATCCCATCCCATCCCATCCCATCCCCTGGGGACATGCCCAGGGACAGGATGGAAGAGGGGCTGCGCAGACACCCCGCACTGCCCGTGCTCCATCCCCTGGGGCATCCCGGGCTGTCCCTGCCTGGGGAGCGCAGGGCTGGGCTGTGTTCTCCGGCCTCTCCCGCAGCCCCTCAGCTCTGGCTGCGCTCGCTCTTTGCCAGGTGCAGCCATGGACCAGACACAGGAGCAGGAACCCACCGGTGGCCTCTTTCCCAGCACAGCGCAGGTACCTGCAGCCATCCCCACCTGGGCTGGGCCTGCTGTCACTGCTCAGCCCAGCACAGCACATGGAGCACTCCATGGAACATCCCTCTCTTCCTGCCCTTCGTTCTCCTGCCGCACTTGTAAATTCATCAAATGCATTTGGCAGGAAGAGACCAGCACCATGGGCGCTGCGTCCATGGACAATTGTAACTGCGACACCACCAACACCAGTGCAGCCCTGCTGGATAGGCCTGAAGAAGAAGGTTTACCCAGTCCAAAGAAAGTAAGCAGCCTGTGGCAAGGGTTTGATCCCTCCAGGAATTGTTTGGCCTCCCAAGCCACTGGGGCCTGCTGGTCCCTGTAAGCCTTTGAGGCCACCACAGTGTGGTGGGAAGAGAAGCACTTCTCTGGGGAAGCTGGGGACATTACTGCCTCTGGCAGCTTTCCAAGTCTCCCCGTGCCTTTCAGGTGCCTGCCATGGTGAGCTACATCCACCACTGCCTCATGGCCAATGAGTCTGATGAGCACAGGCTGGACAGGACCCTGCTGGATCTCACTGAGGCACAGCCCACTGATGTGGTGATGGCTCTCCTGAATGTGGCCCCATCGTGTGACAGGTATGGGGCCCACCTGGCCAGAGGGCTCAGGGCTCACCAGCCCATCACCCTGTACAGACTGTTCCAGGTCTGTCTGACCAACAGAGAGTTCCAGGGCCCTCTGGCTGCTCCCTTTCCCTGCCCTGGCATGTCAGCCCCCGAGCCTGCTGCCATGCTCCCTCCCTGCCCCTCAGGAGCCTGTCCCCACAGGGCTGGGCTGTCTGGGTGCTGCCAGCAAGGGGCAATGGGCAGAGGCAGAGCTGGCAGTCAGCTCAGGTCCCTGCTGCTGCCCAGTCCATGGTGCAGTGTCTTAGACCGCCCTGAGACAGAGCTCTGACCCCACAGAGCTGCCGAGACTATGTGGAAGACCATCTTGTGCTCGAGCAGGACTGCAGTGTCAGTGCAGCTGAGACTCCTGGATGTGCTGGAGAACTGGCCAGAGCACAGCACGTGCACCTCCGATGGGGACACAACGAGAGTCTTTGCCCTGGCTGTGAGTTTCTGGAACTGGCCTTTGCTCACCCCCAAGGCCGCCACTCCAGCAGCTCTCCATCCTCCTTCCCCCACTGCATCTCCCAGCCTCAGGTGCTGGGCTGAATCCTGGCCTAGGGGCAGTTTCAGGGGCACCAGGCCCGGCGCTCCCCCTGCGTCTCCCCGGCCTCTCCCTGCCACGCTCGGGCCCTGCCGCACGGACACCTCGGCACTGAGCGCTGCCTCAGGGTGTTTGTCCTTTGCAGGCAACTGTGGTGATGTGGAAGATCCTCCAGGTGCCTGATATCCCACATGTAGTGATGAAGTCTTTACCCCACGTATTTGTCCACCTGCTCTTTCAAGTGCTCTTCAGCACTCTGGATACACCCATGGAGGTCAATAAATTTTGGAAGGAATGCCAGAAGCAACACGGCCTTGCTGCCAGCCCCAACAGGTTCTCCGTCCCAGTCCTTCTGTCCCTGCCATGTCCCCAGGGAAGGAGCCAGTGCTCCCAGCATGACCTGAGCTTTGATTTGCACACAGGTTTGCAGTGCAGACCCTGAAGTCCCTGCTCTGCCAAATGCAGGGTGAGCGTGTGGTGATGGCAGTGGGGCGCAAGTGTGGCTGGGACACCCTGCTGTGTGCTGACACCCACCACTATGCCGTGGGTTTGCTGGCCAGGTGAGACTCCCTGCTCTCCACTGCCCCTGGCATTTTTGCTCTGTTCCTCGGGTCCCCCACACAGTGCCCGTGGACGTGGGCCAGAGGGCCTTGTGACTGAGGGACTGCCAAGCAGACTGGAAAAGGCTGGGAGAGGAGAGTGGCCACAGGGAGCTGCTTCCCAAATGGCCCAGGCCCCCTTGCAGGATGGTGGGGAAAGCCCAGATCTCTGGGAATCAGTCCTGGGAAAGGTTTGTGCCCCTGGCTCACAGTCTTGATTACTTTTACTCCTGCCAGGGAGATGTCCTGTGTCTCTCCACCACTGTGCTCCCGGATCTTTCGTCACCTTGTCCAGCTTCTCAGCACACAGCAGCCACGCTGGGATCTGCCTGCCCTGGCATTCATTGTGGAGGTGAGCCTGATGGCCAGCGCTGCCTCGCTGAGCTGCCTCCCAGCTCTCTGTCCTCTCGAAGCCACAGCTGTCTGGGACGGTGCCCGTGCCCTGTGCTGCTCTCTGGGCCCAGCCCTGTGCGGTTCTGGGCTCTTGCTGGCCGGGTCCCCTGCCACTGCCCTGTGCCTTTCAGGTCCTCAAGTACCAGAAATTGAGTGGAAGCAGCGGTAAACTCGTCCTAAAGATCTTGTCACGGCACCTGCAGAGCGAGTGCAGGGAGAAGCGCTACCTGGCACTCAGGGCCGTCCTCAAGCTCACTGATCATCCCTCGCTGGTGAGAAGGGGGCAGTGCCTCAAGCTGTGCTGGGGAAAGCAGCCCCTTGTGCTGGCTGGGATTCGGGTGCTGGGGCAGCTGCTCCCAGCTCTCCTGCCTCCCGGTTCAGCTGCCTGAGTGCTTCGGGACAGGCCTTTGGCCTCCGAGGCCTGTTGCAGCAGGGTGGGGTTTCACAGACTTGTGTTCCACACAGGCAAGAAGAATGTGCAGCCTGTCTGAAAGGCTTGCGAAGCTCTTGTGGGAACCAGACGAGGAGATAGTTAGCATGACAGTGATGGCCCTGAGTTTTATCGTGGTCGAAAATGACAAGCTGATAGCCAGCCCCATCACCCTGCAGCTGGCTGAGGCGATCCTGCCACTCTTTGACCACGTAAGGCTCTGTGACCCCAGCCATGGCTACTGGGAGCAGCCCAAACACTTTGTGCCCTGTGGATTTGCAGGCCAGTGCACAGCTGAGCCCCAGGCATCCGATGCTGAGTTCTTTTATTCTTCCTTTCATGCAGGATTCTAGCCAGGTGCAGCAGATGTCCATACTGCTCTTCCAAGCACTCGTCACTATTCTTCTGGAAAAAGAAGAAAAGGTGCTGATGACACAAGTGCAGCAGAGCCTGCTTCCACTCTTCATCCACTGCCATGATAAGAATTGGCGTGTGGCACAGGTGAGGACTCGTGGGCTGCCCGTGTCCCCCTGGGAGGGGGCTCGGCTGCCTCCTGCCCTGGCACCCCCAGGGCTGCAGCCTCCTCCAGGCCTTGGCACAGGGACGCGGGTCCTGTGCCCTGAACTGCGGTGCCATCTCCACATCTCTGCTGCTCTCCAGGCATCTTGGGAAACGCTGCATTGTGCAGCCACATTTCTGGAGAGGACCCATCTTAAAGAACTGTTGAAGAGGAAGAAGCTGTGGAAGTTTGCCGAGTGCCTGGTAAGGACGGCCTGGAAGCGCCAGGCTCAGGCTGGAGCAGCCCCCTGAGCGCGGCGCTCACTGTGTGCGCTTGGCAGCTGTGGCCCTGCCCAGTGCTGCACGCAGCGGCCGCACGGGCTCTCTCCAGGCTCCTGCGGCCCCGAGCCGGGGGCCCACGGAGCCCCGGCCCAGCGGGGCTGCGGGGCGGGGCGGCACCGCGGCTCCCCGGGCACAGCCGGCCCTGTGCCCCTGCAGAGCCCGGCCCAGCGGCTGCTGGCCGCGCCTCAGCGCTGTGCGGGCAGGGGAGGCCGGGGCCGGGCGCGGGCAGCGCCTGGCAAAGGGGCAGAGCCCGCCCCGAGCCTTCCCTCCCGCCGCTCTCCGCAGCTGGCAGAGGACAGGAGCCGAGCGGCCGAGCACCTGCGCCAGGCCCTGCCGTACCTGCGGAGCCCACAGGAGCCCCTGCGAGACGCGGCCATCAGGTTCATCGGTGAGCCCGGGCTCCCTCCCCGCCCCGCCGCAGCTCGGCCCCAGCCCCGCCTGCTGCCCCGGCAGCTTCTGCCATCCGGGCCCGGCGCCGTGGAGCCCCGGCTGCCCTCGGGGCTGCTGCCGCCCTCTCGCAGCCGTGCCTTGGGCGGCAGCATGCGGCAAGGGCCCGGGCTGAGGCCTGCCGGCCACGAGGGCGAGTGGCCACAGGGCTGGCAGGGAGCTGTGCCGCTGGGCAGAGCCGTGACAAGGTCTGTGTTCCCAGGGATGGCCGGGTGGTGCCTGAGAGGGCAGGAGGAAGAGCTGCAGATCATCTGTGAGGGTGAGTGAGGGCAGCGGGCTGTCAGCGGGGCTGGCAGGAGGAGCTGCAGGCCCTGCCCCGGCTGCGGAGGGCTCTGCTCCCTGTGCGGACGGGGGGCGGCGTGGGCAGAGCACACGGAGATTTCAGGGGCACGGGGGGATTCGTGGCCAGCAGCTTCGTGCTGATCCCGGTGAGTCCCTGCTCCCTCCTGGCCATGGCTGGAGCAGGATGGAATGGCCCTGGCACGGGAGTCTCCTCGGCTCCCTGCAGATCTGGGAACTGACCGTGGCTCTGTTCCTTTCACTTCCAGCACTTGAATACATGGGAGATGACAGCAGCCCTGCCAGTTACAAACGCTTCCTGCTGAAACAGCGTCCATACAGGGGCTTCCTACTCCTCATATTGAAAGCTGCAAGATCGATAACGTGGGGCGTGCAAGAGACGGCATCATCTGTGCGGCAGTGCCTGGCTGTGTTGTGGGAGCTCTGCCAAGAGCTGATCTTGTAGGCTTTGCCTGCTGGGGCCACCTGAAACAGCGAGGCAGCTGGAATTTTCTTTTCTTTATGTTTGTTCTCCTTTATGTTTTACTTATTATAGAAATATAGGATGTGTTGCAGTAGACAGACTCCCAGGAGCTTTCTTTTGCTGCCCAGGATCTGCAGGACATTGGGGAAGAGGGGGAGAAGGGTGCTTGTGCTCAGCAAGCTGCCCAGGCATGCAGTGGTGCAGGGGAAATGGCCAGAAGCCCCTTGGCCTTTGGTGGTTGTGCTGAAGCCTTTGTGCTGGCGACAGAGCGGGTGGGCAGGGGCCGGAGCTGCGGGGATCCCTGTGAGACGGTGCCTGGAGATGGCCACGGCCCCTGTCCCAGCCAGGAACTACCATCAGTGTCCTCCTGCCAGGGTGTTCCTGGCTGGATTGCTGAGGGCTCCGTGGTGCCTCTTGCTCGGGCTCCTCTGGAGCTCCTGTGGGGCTGCAGCGCTGCTGCTGGGCAGGGTGGCCGGGCTGGGGGAGATCCTGAGGGTACAGGGTGCTGGGAGGCCATGAAGGGATGAGGGGCTGTGGAGGCCCTGATGGGACAAGGCAGTGGGAAGGAATGAGGGGGATGTGTGAGGGAGTGGGTGCCTGTCCCACCTCGAGGGTCTCTCTAGGCGTGAGACCTCCTCAGAGAGGACATACAGGTGGTCAGGAGTCTGGCTTCTCTCGGAGTTCCCAGCAAGAAAGCTTCTTGAGACGACCTTGTGTTGTTGCAAGGCTATTTATTTATCTTATCTTCTGAAAGGTTTCAATCAGCCCGACACAGGTCCGCTCTGCAAGGCGACCATCACAGAACTGCCCCCAGGCGGGCTGTGCCAAATCTTTTATACCTAAAACTACGTATACAATGTTTACAGACCTTTTCCAATGCCATGCAATCTCTTTACAATGTCCAGTTCTTTCCCCATCCAATCTGTGGTTCCCAGGATGCCTCCCCAACATGGATGACATGAAGAAGAAGGAAGAAGAAGCCCACCACACCCAGGTTCCTCCATCTTGACCACATGGCCCTTAATATAAACAATCTAAAAACCTACTTATTCTACATTCTAATATTCTAATTTACACTCTGCTAGCTTTCATGTTCTGCAATTCTTCCCTCAGTGTTGGCCAACTCTCCCAAGGAGCTAAATCCAGCCCCTGCAGCTCTTGGGCACCATTTGGGGGTCTCAGAGGGGTCTGCCATGGGGGTTTTTGCATCCCCAAAGGAGTCAGGGAAATACCCTGGACTCCCACAGGTGCCAGGAGGCTGCAAGGGGACAGGAGGCACCTGAGGGGCTGGGGCGGTGGGAGGCCCTGAGGAATTGGGTGTCAGAGGCCATAAGCAGCCCCTGGGCAGCCGCCTTGTTCCTGATACCTGCCTGCCCCACGCTTGCAGCAGAAGCCTCAGCAGGAGGGTGGGGACAGTGCTGAGGTGTCCCTCGCCCTGGCTGGCTGGGGACAAGGAGGGCAAGGCTCCCATGCGGGGGGATGGGACAAGGTTCGCTCTTTGTCGATGCCCAAGGCATGTCACTGTGGTTTGTTCAGATACATTGCCTGCCTTTAGGCAAGCATTTCTGGTACCTTCAGAAACCTTACACTGACGCCTGCTAGTGTTACAAAGGATACTTACATTACTAAAGTATTCTGGGTACCTCAGCCCATAAAAGGACGTAGTTGTGCTCTCAGGATTCCATGCATATCTGGGTCACCAACACGTGGTCATGGAATTGGGAACGATATACACCCATGTGATTATTATGTTCCTGGCTACCCCTGCAACTTGATTAGATGGCCTGGGATATCCCAAGAGTGAAATTCAATTCTCAAAAGCACATCCTCCATGAGATCTGTTCCATGTACCAAGCTCACTACCAGTATGCTTTAATATTGGAGTTGCACAAAAATTTGCAGTTAGAAACAAGATTTGTTGGGTGGGAATCCTGGTGGGCTCGGTTACTATATCTCTACATGATGATGGTCTTCTCACCTATGTATCACAAAGAAGGGGACTATCTTGCACTAGGTTATAGTCTCCCATTTTAATTTGCATAATGCAAAAATCCTGATAAGAATCACATGAAAATAAAAGCATACACTGCTTGTTAGAAAGATCACAGATGCACATGGTCACTGTAATAATCTCCTTTACAGGAGGTTTGTGAGTTTCAAATTTACAAGCCATAGAGATATTCCTTTGAAGCTGGACAACAAAGGCAGGCAAGGAGTCAGGTTTTCCTCAATCTTCAACTGCTCGTCATTAATCCTTATAAGAGTGTAAAGTGGTGTTACCTTTTCAATCCCTTTTAGCCCATTAGGTCCTGAATATTTTTGAGATCCACCAGGATCTTGCAGGCCAAGGAGATCTTGATGGTAATGACAGTTGTCTGCTGTGGCTTGGATTCCAATTAGATGTATCAGGAAGATGATGACCATGTGAAACACATCTTGGTTTCTCCTGCTCTTTCTGAGGTCTTGTTTTGGACTGCACTTGCCTTTTACAGAAGTCTTTTGATTCTGGAATAAGGTATCCAAGAGGTTAATGCTTTCAGCTTTAAAGGCTGTATAAGTGATTAAAAGTACTAAATAGAGTTCTTTCCATTTTGGCAGTTTCCCTCGGGGATTTTTTGTATATCTGGTCTCCATGCTGGAATTGTGCGCAGGAGCAACCTCTTGCTCTTGTGCTTGAAATGTGTTGATTACCTTGCTGCAGCTCTTGTGTTAGTTGGACAACACAGTCCTGGAGATACCCGTCCCCAGCTTGTACAGTATCTTCCCCTTGATAGTTATGCTTATCTGGTATTCTATGCAGTATTCCAAAGGCATTCAGCTTTTCTTTTTTTCTTGGTCATACTCAAATCCATAATAAAGCCAAAGGTAGGGCCCGAGGCCAAGGTGTGTTGGCCTCTTGTCCAGTTTTGACTGTCTGTTGTTGTATCAGATAATTCATCTTTTCCACCTGGCTGCTGGCCTGGGGCCAATACAGCATGTGCAGGTGCCAGTTGATTTGGAGATTGTTGCAAAATTGCAGTGCAATATTTGCTAGGAAATGTGGTACTCGATGGGAGAAGATGTCTAAAAGCACTGTGAACAGGGGCCTTATGTTGTTGAACAAAATGTTGACAACTTCTTTGGCTTTATTTGTTTGAATTGGGAATGCCTCAGGTCCCACTGAGAAGGTATCAGTTAATACTGAAAGGTGTTTATACTCTCCTTTTCTTGGCAATTCAGGAAAGTCATTTTGCCAGTGTAGTCCACGATATTGTCCCTTGTCTATTGTGCCAAGTTCAAAGCTGGTCCTAGTTTGTGGATTGCTTCTGAGACATTATTTAACACCCTTGGGTTACCTGCTTTACACTAGAGTACAGCTTGCATCTTACTGTTGTCCTTATCAAATAATTATGTAATGCATCCCCTTCCCAATGTATACGATTATGTCCATCTTTAATTAATTTTCATAATGATTTTTTTAGGCATAACTATCTTTCCCTGAGGCACTGCAAAAACATTATGGTTTCGCTCTGCTTGCAAATCCTTTGCTAATTCTACATCTTTCTGAGCATATGATATATATCATGGTCATATTGTTCCTCACCTTTGGGAATTACTGCCTGAGTCTCAGAATGGCTTTGTTCTGCTACTCTTTTTGCAGCCTGGTCAGCCAACCTGTTACCTCTTTTGGGGTCTATTTCTCCTTTCTGAATTCCTTTGCAGTGCATAATTGCAACCTCTTGAGGTAGTAGCACTGCCTCCAGCAATTGTAAGATTTCCTCACAATGCTTTATCTGCTTTCCTTGAGCTCTCAACAATCCTTTTTCTTTCCAAACTGCTTCATGGGCATGTATTACTCTGAAGGCATACTTGCAATCTGTTCATCAATTGCTGCTTTTTCCTCAAGCTGGTCAGAGGGCACAGGTTAAAGTGATTATCTCTGCCTTCTGAGCTGACTCGTAGAGGTAGGGCTTCTATCCCCTATTGCTCCATGCTAATCATATATCCTGATTTTGCTTGATCTTACAAAGCCATTCCCATCTGTGTACCAACATTCTGCTCCTGGAATTGGGATTTCTTTAAGATCTGGGTGGCTGGAATAAAGGGGACTTAATGGTTTTGATAGTTATGTTCCAAAGGTTCCTCGTCTCTCAGGTAAGTAGCCAGGAATGGCTGTTTGATTAACTAGAGAAGAGATTACTTCTGTAATTCCATGTTGTTGCACCAAAACTGCAAGATATTTAAGGAATCCTGAGGGTGAAAGCCAACGCCCACCCTTTTTGCTCAAGGACTGCTGCCACTGAAAGTGAGATAAACACAGTTATTTATTGACCTAGAGTGAATTTCCAGGCTTCTTGGGCATTTGAAACAAGAGCAGCAACTGCTCACATACAGTTAGGCCATCCCCTACTTACCTCACCCAGTTGTTTTGAAAAGTGTGCTGCTGCTATCTTGTATGGCCAATTGTTTCAGCCAGTGCTCCTAATGCCATCCCTGGCCTCTCAAAAGAGAAAAGCTAAAACGTTCTGAGACATGTGGCAGGCCCAGAGCAGGTGCTCTTTTCAATTCCCCCTTCAGCTCTTGAAAGGCTTTCTTACCTTTGGACGTCCATTCCAGGTCTCTGGGGTTGTTTTTGAACAGCTGGTACAGTGGCTTAAGCAGCAGCCCACAGTTAACACCACAGTTAATACAGCCTCCAGTCATTCCCAGAAAGATTCTCAATTCTTTGGCATTAGTAGGTTCTGGGGTCCAGTGTATGGTTCCTTTGCGTTCCTGTCTTAGTCCCTGCTGCCCTTGGGATATTTTGTATCCTGGGTAAGTGACTCCTTGTTTGATTCCTTGAGCTTGATTTCTGGATACAACCACTTAGTCCCAAGTCATTTCATAGGCTTACTGTCCATTCCAAACAGTCTTTTTTCCTTTCAGTGACTATAAGTAGGTCATCTACCTATTGTAACACAATTCCTTTTGTGGACAGAAACACAATTCCAATGTTGTGGAAAATTTGGCTTACCCAATTTTCAAGGTCCTTAGAAAACTGTTTTCCAAATATGGCTGGACTATTCTTGAATTATTGTGATCATACAGTCCAGGTAAGTTGAGTTCTCCTTCCAGTCTCTGGGCTTGTCCATTCAAAGGCAAACAGGTTTTGGCTGCCAGGGTCCAAGGGTGTACACAAGAAAGCATCCTCGAGATCTGACACGGTAAACCATCCGTATTCATTATTAATTTGGCTGGCAAGGCATATGGATTTGCAACCACCTGGCTTGAGATCTCCAGCTATTTTGTTAAGAGCCTGTTGGGATTGAACCAGACTGTAGTTCAAGCCATCAGGCTTTCATACAGGTAACATGGGTGCATTATATTCAGATTTACAGATTCCAGTAACAACCCAAATTTTACAAAATTGTCTATGATAGGCTTAACACTTTTCATGTTTTCCACCTGAAGTGGATATTGTTTAATTCTTTCTGGTCGTGTTCCAGGTTTAAGTTTAATGATTACAGGTTGTGCTGTTCTGATCTTACCAGGTGTCAAATCCACCCAAACTCTTGGATTAAAAACTTCTTCTGGTGCTTCTTCTGTTTTGGACAATCTGTAATGAGAGCCAGATTTAGAACATTATAATTCTTTGTCATTGACTTTGATCTGAACTCCACCAAGGGTAAAGTTCATTTCAGCCTATAATTTCTTCGACAAATCCCTTCCTATGAGGGGTTTTGGGGCCATAGGCATAAATAGAAACTCATGTATTCCTACATTTTTTCCCAGTTTATAAGATTGTGGTTTGAAAAAGGATACCTTCTGCTGTTGACTTGTGGCTCCAATAACATTCACAACTTTACCAGGATCAGTTTCTCCCAACTTTACATTTAATACAGAATGTGTTGCACCCGTATTCCCCAGACATTTCATTTTCCTCATCTTTTCCCCCAATTCTCTTTTGACGAGAGGATTTTCTGGGGGAATGTCCTCCAGTCAGCCCTTGTATTGACTCAGTTCTGCAACCACCTTGGGTTTGAGTTGTGGGCAGTCTCTCCTCCAATGCCCTTCTTTCTTACTACAGGCACACTGAGTGGTGCAGAGTTTAGGACAGGTCTCTGCCCACCCTGGTCATTTCTTTGTCCTGAGCAGGGGTTTCTCCAGTTGCTTATCCTCTTCCTCATTATGATTTCTATGAACTTACCATGCTTCTTCTTGCACTTTTTCTATACTTGGTTTTCCCCTTTTTAATTTTTAGTTTCTACCTAATATCATTAGAGGATTGGCCCAGGAAAAGGGAAATGAGTTGGTTTTTGCCACAATCATCTGATGGGTCTAGAGCAGTATGTTACACATGGCTTCCCATAATTAGTTCCAAAATTCAGTCAGGGTTTTAAGAGGCCCTTGTTTCACTTCCTAAAGCACACCAAATTAGAGCCTTAGGGATACAATTTTCCAAAACTAACCCATTCCCAATACCTCAGCAGGAGTTGATAGTGACCAGATTTATTACAGTCCCAGGGAGGTTTTGTGAGAGGTTGTGCTTCTTCTGTATTTTCTCCTGCCCACAGCCTGGTTCTTCCATAATTCCGTGCAGTTTTTAATACCAACTCTTTCCCTGGTTAAAGCATCTAGCTTTACATCTGGCATCTCTATCCTCCCAGTCTGGGTCCAGGCCTTTAACAATTGCCCTGAATCTTTTGGCTACTCCTGATGGATCATCCCAGTATTGACTAGCCACAGATTTCCAGGTTTCTAAATCAGCTAATGAGAGGGGTACCTTGATTTTGATGAGACTCACTGAGGTCCTGTTGCCTCCCATAACCGTACCTGAATGACCATCTCCCAAAAAGATGGTGATCTTCCTCCCAGCCCTTGCAAAGGAGTCCAAGGAGGGACACTGAATGGTGACAATACCATGAGTTCCTTTCTGCCTTTGGTTCTATCCTGCGAGTTCTTCCTCTTTCAAGTTCTGGAGAGGAAGGGAGGCTCAAAGGCAATTTTCTCAGCAGCATTTACCAGGGATTTCGAATGCCTTCCCTTTCCTCCCTCTTCCCATGACTCAAAAGGAGCAACCAAAATCCTCCATTCCTTCCTCATTCTCTTTTTATTTTAAACACCTTTGTCCTATGGAACATGAGAACAATACCTAAGTCCTCCCTTTCCTTCTGTTTTGCAATCTTTTTCCAAAGCAAACACAAAAGAAACCCTTGGGGCCAAATTAAAACCATGCTTCTGCTGCAATTCAGGGTGATCCTTTGGATAAAAAAGACATATTCAGGTATACAGCCTCATCTCATTTTCCTTGTGTAAGAGTCCATCTAAGAGCCTCTCGTTTGTTCTGCCCAAGGACCCTCGCCTGAGGCTAAAAGAACTGCAGCTTAAAGGCGCTGGCCAGGGAAGAGAGGAATGCCAAGTGACAGTTCTCAGGTGGTGCCCATCCCAACCAGGGCCGGTCTGCTCCCTCAGGTGTGAGAACAATGAACTGGCCACGGTGCGCTGCTCCTACGCAGGCTACTTGCTGCAGCGTCCTGTTTCCACCTGCTTCTTGGAGCAACTGATCTCCACATACAATAGTCCATAAATCTTCCCCCTTTTGGCCAGTCGCCCGACGCCTTGGAAAAGACTATAAAACATACCTTCAAACTGAAGACCCCTGAGATCTCCCCGGACGGCAACGGAGATCTATTGGCTGGTTCCACGAGGATCGTCTGCCCGTCTTGGTAGCTATAATCCCAACCCCTTTTCTCTCTCTCTGTCTCTGTCTCTCTCTCTGTCTCTCTCTCTCTCTCTCTCTGTCCCTCTATCGCATTTTGTTGGCACTAAATAAAAGTGCATCTTTTGCAAAAGTAAACTGGTTTTGTCCCCTGTTGTGTCTTTTGCGCTTTGAGATCCCTAAAAGAGCCTATCAGGACTCCGCATGTGGTGTGGACCCTGACACACCCCAGGGGACGTGTGTGTCAGGACGATTATTACAGTAGTACAGTATTACAAAAACTGGTGATAAATCTTTCTTAATCCCTGCAGGCAACTTTTTGCAGTAATAATCCAGTGCATTGCTTATCTTATCCTTTTGTATTTCTTTCCTGCTTTGCACTACTGTAAATGACACTCCTTAAACTGGTGTTGGTGTCTTGGTGCTGGCCTTGCCTGCTGGCAAAACAGCAACCCGTTCCCTTCAGAGCTGGACTTGCTGGAGGCACAAGATGGCGGCCGGGGCTGAGGGGAGACACACACACGATGGTGGCCGGGGCTGAGGCACCACACACAAGATGGTGGCCAGGGCTGAGGCACCACACACGATGGTGGCCTGGGCTCAGGCACCACACACACGATGGTGGCTGGGGCTCAGGCTGTCCCTCCCACTGAGCTCTGCAGCCCCTGCTGGCCCAGCCCCGGCCCTGGAGCAGCGTGGGGCGGGCAGAATCCCCATTTCAGCCTCTGCTCAAATGGACATGAACAGACAGCCGGGGACAGACACAGTGTGGCACCTTTGGTCTGTGCACACAAACATCCACCAGGCAGTTTGTAACGTCAGCTGGCAGTATTTTGATGTCAAGGCAATTCAAATAAATGAAAAAAAGGAGGAAGGTCCAGGATTTAAATGTTTTAAAAATAAAACCTTTTTCTTTGTTTTTTGGTGGTTTTGTTTGTTTGTTTGTCCTGTTTTCTGTTTTTTTTCCCAAAGTGGGGCAAAAGCATTTCCTGTGCAGATGGACTTCATTCAGTGCTCTGTGCACAGAGAAGCCCAGAGAAGAAACAGCCTGGACTTCTGGCTTCTGCCCAGGGACATTTCCTAGCAAGAGCCCCAGCACAGGCCTCCCTCAGCTGCTCCCTGCAGGGCCAGCCTTGCCCTCAGCCTTCCCACGGAGCATCCCTGGCTGTATCCAATGGCACCAGGGCCCTGCCGCGCCTGCTCCAAAGGCCACAGCTGCCCCAGAGCCCCAGGGCTGCAGGAGGCCTGGCTGCCCTTGCCACCATCACTGCTCTGGCACAGGCTGGCAGCAATTCCCAGTGTTTGACACCACACACACACACACTTCTCCCTGCCCTGCTGCCCTGCAAACACGAGGGGGGGATGCAGCAGCGCTGCTGCAGCTGAGCCTGAGCAACTGCGCTGCAGGAAGGGAGGCCCGGCCGGGCCGAACCCACCTCGGGCTCATCTCAGCTCTGAGCCTTGGGGCCAGCAAATCCTTCTCAAACCCGTCCTTTCAAAACTGGAAAGAGTTTCACATGGCACCCCACTGCGAGTGGCAAGGTTTAATTGCTATTTTACTCACCTCAAGTAGTCTGCTTGGTTGTTTGTATCAGAGCATGTGGAGACAGTGGAAGGATCTTCTCTTTCTCCTGCAGAAAAGCAGAATTTTGACATTCTTCATCAGGAGATCTTTAAAAAGCCAAAAATTACCCACTGGATGGCCTTGTAAAAGTCCTTCAAAGCTTTCTTCTCACAGTAAATTACTCGGAAAAAGCTACAAAAATTAATAATGGGGCACACACAGCATTCTCTACAGCAGCCAGTTCCAGGCTTTAGAAAGAAGGTGAGGCCACTTTATTCTACAGATTCTGCACTACCACAGTGTAAAGCCCAGCTCAGCTTTTCTGTTTGGAAGGCATGAGGTGGCATCTGCACAGCCATTCAAGTCACACAGCAACAGATGCAGTTTCACAAAAGACAACAGCTTGAGATAGACAGAGGGGGAGAGAGAGAGACACCAACATGGAGGTTGTAACAAGAAATAGGCAGAAAAGCTGGAATTATTCTCATGCCATGTTTTTGTCGCCACTTCCCTGCCCATTCCAGAGGCCCAAAGTTTGGATGAAACCAAGTTTGGATGCAAAGTTTCTGCACTCTTGTCACCAGGAAAGTCACAGTATGTTCAATACAACTTGTAAGAAGAGCTTTGCTGTGAGCATTTCATTTTCTTAAGTGCATTTGCTCTCATGGCTCAGCCTCCACCACTGACAAGACCAAGGCTGAAGAAGGAATGGCTGGATGACACAGAATCCATGTGCTGGTGATATCTTCATACTTAATGTTTCTCTCTTCCCCACACCCAACCTCTCTTCTTTTATTCCTTTGTACCTCCCTTATTTGCATTTACTGTTAATAACATCTGTACAAAGTCAAAAGCATTTCACTTGTGGCCTAATTCAGGCAGAAGCTTCTGTTAATAACCAAACCTTTACACCACAGTTCTCCAGAGAGGCATTAGGAAAAGCAGCATGTTACTACCTTCATGAAAATCCAAAGGATGGGACTGCTTCAGCCTTCCCAATTCATTTTTCTTCCCATTTGAATTATGGATCTGTTTCTGTTCCCTGGCAGAGTCTGGGATGCTGGAACTCTGGAATTTTTCTTTCTGGTTCACCTCACAGATGCAGGGGGAAATGGAGCTGACACTTGGAGACATATTCAAAGTAAAATGGGATGTGGAAGGCAGCACCCAGGAAGAGGAGAGGCCTCCAGCTGCTGGCTGGGTGTCACTGGAGAACTGCTGGTGACCAATTTGCCTCTTCTTGCTCATCACAGGACTGGTAAAGTCAGAAGCCAGAGGCTGTTTCTGCAACAAACACAAAATAATTCGTGTATTAATCTATGATCAGGATCAATATTTGTTCCCTTTCTGAAAAAGCAGCATTTCTGAAAGAGCAATGCTTAAAAACACATCTTTCTTAACTGAAAAGATCATTCAAACCAGGAAGTTGTCCAGGTAAATACATGCTCTATATCATTCCTACTTTCTCATCTTAAGACTTCAAGTCTGTAGCTAAAAGGCTTTGGAAGAAAGACGATTCCTTCAGCAGCTCTATCAAAGGCTTCTCCAAAATGGGGAATCCAGTTGTTTTTTTCTGGGTCCCAATTCCTGCTGGTACACACAGGAAAAAACTCAGCTCATTTGTCGCATGCCCACATGATTTACTAAAGAATCTGTTTTAGCTGTCTACCTGTTCAAGACAAGATCAGTGCTTCACTGACACAACCCAGGAGTACAGGGTGTGGTGGTTGGTTGTCAATTCTCATCAGGATGAACAAAGACATCAGTCACATGCCAGCAAACTCTTGTGCTTTTAGGAACAGTAGCCTTCACTCCAGCAGCCACTCCACTCTTTAGACTCAAAAGCTGATGGCTAAAACATTCTTAGATTTGTACAAGAGACTTTCCCAAGTGGTGACTTATGAGCCCTTCCTTTTTCTTCAGTGCACTTCCATCATTTCTCAGCTCCTCCCAAGGATCTCAAAGGTGCTGCTCACAAGATACAACACACGGCCACAAGCTCCCCACTCCCACACAAAACATCAGGAGTGAGGATGGAGTAGAACAGGACAGCCATGCTGTTCCCAGGCAGAGTGAAGGAGGAGAGAAATTAAGGCAGAGAAGAGAGAGAGGGAATATCACAATTCTGTGGATGCCAACTTGGTCTGGCCACGTGGATAGTGTAGATCTGGAGTAAACAATGAGAATGAAAGCCAGAGAGAGGGAAAAGAGAGTGAGAGGGCCCCACCCTGCTGCAGCCCCTTATGTACAGTCAGCTTTTGACACAGTTTTGTCATGCATGCAGAGCCAGCCCTTTGAGCCCTTCTGCAGGGAATGAGTTGAGGCTGGGAACTGAACTCAGGTCTCCAGGCAGAGCAGAAAGTTGGCTCAGGACAGTGCTGCTCCACCCTGCAGGACCCTCTCTTCTGATCACAGCCTTCCTGACAAAGCAGTCAGAGTGCCTGAGGCAGAGAATGCTTTGGCCTGGTCCTGCACCTTCACATCACAGCCTTTACAATATCAGCAGAGAGCTAAACCTTAATACACAGTAGGGAATGTTAAAAATGCACCAAATACCTGAGCAGATTTTGCTGGAGCATCTCTCTCAGAAGGCCCTGGAGATGGTGCTGGTGGGGGTCTGAGATAGAGCTGATTTTCTGTAAGGATGGTCAAACATTTCATGTCACAAGGCCTAAATATCAACTGTCATAGTTCTTCCCTTGCAGAGAAAACAGACCTTCAGTGTCAGGACTCAAGGAAATAGCATGAAGCTGAGTTAAGGGAGCTTTAGGCTGGATATCAGGAAAATGTTCTTGCCCCAGAGGGTGCTGGAGCACTGGAACAGGCTCTCCTGGCCAGTGGTCACTGCAGCAGGGCTTCAAGAATTATGTGGACAACACTTTTGGGCTCAGGATGTGATTCTTGTGGTGTCCTGTGCAGGGCCAGGAGTTGGACTCCATGACACTGATGGGCTGCTGCTGACTCAACATATTCTAACAAGCTAGGCTTCATCTCCCAGGCTGTTTTCTCTGAAAAGTCTTTTTTCCTTCCTCTAAAGACTGAATTTACCTAGAAAGTATTAACTTCAAATTCTCTCTATCAATTTCACTGTAGCCAGGCCAATCAGTCTGAAGGGTTTGAAATAGATGTTCTTTCAGACTGAAGGAATTGTCCTTTGGATTCAGGTTGGCTACCTACATTTAAGAAAACAAATGGTCAGTATAGTTGCTATATGCAAATTACAGAAAACTAATTGCTCCTGAACAGCTGTTTGTGAGCACCCAATTGGAATTGGACAATGTCCTTTGGTACAGAGATTAATTCTTCCACTATCACATGAGTTTTAAGCCGTTTCAAAGTTTCACTAATTGGAAACAATCGAGTATCTCTATTCATATCTAGCAAATGTTCCTTTCAAAACAACATTTAGTGCTCCAATGTGTAAGGAGTGGTGCTCAGGCCCAGCATCCCTCCCTCTTCCTGTGGCTGAGCCAGGGTTGATTTCTGCAAAGTCCTGTCGTGAGAAAGCAGTGCACATGGCTTGCTCCGTTCCTTTGACAATAAATTACATTCATATCTTCCTCAAACACAAAATCTACTCAAAAAGCTAAAATGAGGTAGGAAAAGCTCAAAACCACTAATATGAAAAGTGCTGATTTAGGCTTCATCACCTGACACCCGCTGAGAGCTCCTGCTGAGATGGAGACAGGAAAAGTCTCCAACCATTTGAGCCCTACAACATATTAAATAACTCATCAACGCACCACCAATCATCTCTCAAAATCTGGTGTTTTTCTTTCTTTGAAAACATGATAAACACTGATGTTTATCTGATGGTCTGTGCTGATGACTGTCTCCCCTCAGCTTAAGAAAAGGTGTAGAAGGGATAAAGACCCCCAGAATAAGAAATTCATGTCTTAAAAGCAGAACTAAGGTTTTGCTGGAAGGAAAACAAGTCTGTGAATCCATTTGATAAGCAAGTCTGTGCATCCAAAAGTGTATCCATTTGAGGTATCCTCCCTGGACAATGTTCATAGCTAAAGAGAAAAAATTCTGATGTGATATATTAATGTTTGCATAATTAAGCAGCAGACATGCGAAACAGGAAATATTTAAAAAGGAAACTTTCTTATTTAAACAGCGGCGGAAGAAATAAAAATTATGGATAAAATAACAACGTGGTGGAAAAAATTGCTGGAACAAACTGCACAGTCTCACCTGCTGGAGGATCTTGCCAAGGGTACCCTTGTCCTTTTGCATGACTCCATCTCTCTGCAAGCAGGCAAGTAACTGTGGCTTCTTGTACGTCCTCAGAGCAAGTAAATGAATCACCCTGCCCCTGTAGGGTCGGCCATAAACAGCAGGGCAAGGATTCCCTTCACTGTCTGCAGGCTTGGTGGGCATTGTTTTCCTCTTCACAGGTGCAGGAGGTGAAGTGTTTGGTTGGGCTCTTTTGACATTTGCTTATTTTCCCAAAGGGAACAAAAAATAGAAAAAGAAATGTCATCAGGGAGTTTGGGAGAAGGCAAGCAAGCTGATTTAAAATTGTGATGGAATTCTTGGGGACAGAGCTGAACTTGCATATCCTTGTGAATCCCTTCCAACGCAGCATATTCTCTGAATTCTGTGACAAAGCCCAATCCCTAAGTGCTACTGCATGGAGCATGTTGCAAGGGCACCCTGTACCCTACCAGCAACCAGACCTGTCTCACCTGAGTTTCTCAGTGCCAACCCAAAACAAATTGGTCCCACTTTCCACAACTGTCTCAGTATTCCCAGTCCTCAGACCCTAGTCACTGAATGTAAAATATTCCCTTAGGATCTGTGTAAACCACCACCAAGAATCACACAAATCATGATTAACATTCATGAATCAGAATGTCTCTCCAGAAAGCCTTGATGCTGCTGCCTAAAAAAGCTCTGCACTCAGATAAGGCAGAGCAGGAGCTGCACTTCCAGTGGCAGGGATGTCCCTGCAGGCAGGTGACTGCAGCCACAGGCAGGTGAGAGCCCGTTTTTCTCAGGGCAGCTGCTGTGCCTAGCTCAGCTCACTGCTGGAGGCAGCACCACTGAGTGCCTGCAAGGGGAATATCCACCTCATGTCTGCCTGGAGCCAGGCTCCCTGGGGAAACAGTACTCAGAAGCAGATTAATAACAAATGGCACCAATCAAGCACATTGTGCTTTGTGGGAAATGATGGAACCTGTGGGGAAGATGACATCTATTTTGGGAACCGTTAATAATGACCAAGACAAAAAAATTAAATCAAGTAAAATTTTCCATATTGACCTTATGAAATTCTGCATTTTTGGTCATTTTTGGTCTATTTCCAATAAAGTTTAACAGATAAGCAGAGTGCCTACGTACTCCAAAGTCCAGTTGCAAAATCAAAACATTAACTACCAAGGCAGCAAACTTAAGTGCATTGGGTGGTTGAAATCTGGACCTCAATGCTCAAAATTCTAACCCATCATGAAGTATGGGAACAAGGAAGGACTGGCAGGCTTTCCAAGAAGAAAACAGGCCAATGGCTGAATGCAGTGACAAGAGATTATAAGGCTGACCTGAGGGCAAAGCACCTACAGCTGAGATTTCTGAACACATCCCCTGTCCCAAGAATATGCTGCAAAAATGAATTACCAAGTTGAAAATCTTCCAGACATTGAGAAAAATATGAATAGCAACCCTGCCTCCAAGTGGGTTGTACAATTTGGCAACCCGCACACTTCCAATGTGCGATGCCTCACTGGCATTTGGCTAAAAGGATAAAAAGAAATGTTCTATAAAACCTACAGCCAACACTCCATTCCTGGTGATTCATCAGGCTTTAATTTTAAACAAGAGCTCTATTTGAAAAGTTTTGCTGTCCCATCACTACAAACAGCTGCTCTGACACAATTCTCCCTCTGACAGCAGCCGGCTACAAAACTGCCCTGAGAGAGCCACCGTCACTTTGCCTCCAATGCAGCCAAGTGTTCAAGCAGCAAGTCATCCTTTCCCAATTGCTGGAATTTATAGGCACAGGCTTCCCTTGAAATCAAGTGCCTGAGTACAGTAGAAGTGGCCAGAGCTCAGCTGACAAACCAGGTGAGAGTGGTTCCCAAAAAGATCACAAAGTCAGGGCAGCACCCAAAGCTGGGATTTATTTGGTGCTAAGGAAAGACATGCTGGAGTGAGCTCCAACAAGAATTTAAACTGCAAAAGGTGAATTTTGACTTTAACAGGCACCAAAACCCTTTCTCCTTCCTCAGCTCTAGATGCAATTACCTGCATAGAGTTGAAATGTAAACAGTTTATCTCAGGTTATTCAGATGGAACAAAATTTGGGTTCCTTGGCTGAGCTCCTCATTTAGTACAGAATGTGCCACTTTCCATTGGAGCTCAAAAATCACTACAATGTCTATCAGCATAAGCATATTTTTAACAAAAAACACCTACTGCTATCCAACTGCTTCATTCTGAAAGTAAAATTGGCTGACAGTAAAGCTAAAAAGCTCTTAATCTGAAGTTTTCTTGGACTTTTACTGAAATAGGAATATCACTTGCAAAGACCTGTAAAAGCAGTTTCTACAGTCTTTTAGAAATCCCACAATATTTTGCTTGTGAGACTGTTCATCCTTCCTCCATGTCACTGACATTTGCACCAAGTGCTGCCTCAACACAATTCCACTAATTTTTCTGTTTCAATCATCAGTAATGGCAGAGCTTAGGGCAGAGACTGGACATGAAGGGGAACAGGGAGCCACCTGAACTTCACATCCTTTTATGTCAGCTTAACAAAGAGGTTTGCTCTAAGAGCATCTGTGCATTTTATAGAATGGGAACAAATCAAATAAGGTGCCAAACACATGAGCTTGCATTACTTACACAGGTTTTCATTGCTTGTTTGGCCTACATTTTTCCGGGTTAATGAATTTAATTAACTTTGTAATTAATTGTTGAATTAATCATAAACAGTATATTAATCATAAGCAGTGTATACTTCTTAAGCACTGTTAATATTCTGCCTTAGAAAGTAGGTAGCTAGGTGTCTTTTGGCACTCTATTGTCAGAGGCGGATTGTTAGATCCCCAGATTTTTTCATTTTGCTAACAAACCCTGATAACCTTCAAGGAACAAAGCCTGAGGGTGTAACAGGCTGGACACCTGGAATCTAGACTTCCTGGCCCTCCAAGGACATGTTGGAGTGACCAGAAGACAAAGAAGAAACTAATAAACTGTTCATTCTAACCTCAGAGTCGAAACAACTTCTCTGGGAAAAAGATAATAAACAGCCTGGAAAATGTGGACAAATTACCATGAGAAGGGAGACATCAATATCCAAAACAATATAGAATACTAAATAATAGATAAAGAGAATGATTCCTTTGAGAACCAATGAACAGAATTTCTATGTTTACTAAAAATGGATCAGTAAGTGGAAAAGCTTTGAAAGTGGTGTGTATGTGGCTGGAGTTCTCCACTATGCACCAGAGCTGGGACTAAAATAACACCTACACCCAATACTAACAAAGTTACTGTTCCTGGGTTTCATTTCTCCTTACATTTTTGGTGACTTTGGTATAAACACAGAACAATGAGAAGTCCATTCATTTTGACAAGAGCCATTGCCAGAGCAATTTTAAAAAAATAATTCATTCTGTTATAGACCTAATTTGCCATTGCAAGTGAGAGGGTTTTGGGGTGCTGGCCACCTCAACAAAGCTACTGTCTACTTCCAGAGGCCTGGACAGAGGCAGAGACTTGTCCAAGCTCTCCCCTCTCCATTTATCGCACCTGCACATGGTTATATCTTGTTGAGAGCAAAAAGGAGGTCACTGGTTATCCCTGAGCAGAATGTCAAAATACCAGGTGGATCAAGAAGATATGGTGCTACTCCTTGAGCCCTGCTGTATTCCTCAATTTTGTCTACAAGGAATCAGGATCTCCAGGCAAGTATGGACAGCTTTGGGAGCGTCCAGTTCCCCACTAAAGTAGCAATAATGCACTGCAAAGCTCACCAGTGCAGACAAACACCCAGCAACATCAGACACCCAGCAGCAGACAAAACTGCCAAGGGCAAAGCATCTTGTTGGCAATTCTTACCAAAGTTGTGAACCTTTCCAAATCAGGCACAGAATACCATGATGCAGACAATCAATTAGCAAAACCCTTAAATGTCTGATTTAGTCATGAAGGGTGGTGGCTAACAACAAATCAGCAAGTTGGAGTGCCTCAAGGAATAATGGGATATATTGTAGAAGGTAAACATAAAGAAACTCTTTAAGGTATTGAAGGTATGATAGACAATTTGGAAAGGCTGGTACTTAGCATTAGGTTGAGAGGGATTGTGACAAGGGTAGTCAGCAAATGCAAAATCTGTTTAAAGAGCAATGCACAGTTTTCCAAAAGACTGCCCTTAGGGATCACAAGAAACGGAAATAGTGCAGGAGATTAATGACAAAGAGATTCTTCTGAGTTACCTCAGCAAGAACAATGTAGGCATTTATTAGGTTTAGTAGACACATTCTCTGCACTGCCAGACACTTTTCCCTGTCACACCAACAAAGCTAGAGAAGTACCTCAAGTAATAATAAAAGAAATAATACTAAGATTAGGGATCTTCTTTTGTTTTTTGTTTTTGTTTCTGTTTTTATTTTGTTTTGTGTAATAGTTCAATGTATTCCAGTTTTCATTAAACGTTTTACATATATTTATAATAACAAACATTATTATCATAGATAAGGAAATGAGTTTTAGAAGTGAGACTTCCAAGATAAATCCTTAAAGTCTCTAAGTGGGGGATTGTTGCAAATAGCTTAGGAGGAAGCAGTGGTAAGTGGAACACCAAGAGCTCCGGAACCGCTTATGTTCCAAATCAAGCCAGAGCAATGCAGTTTGTTCCAGAACATACTGCGCAGCTCAGATAGCCAAGATGGAAATGACTGCTATATGGAAGACCACAATGAAAGGGCAACCAAAGTCCAAAAGCTCAGCGACCACGCGGGGTCTCTAAAGATCCCAAACTAGACCCTCAGAGACCTGTGCAGACTCAAGCAATTTATGCACATTTAATGATTTCTGAGCAGTGGAATGCTGCGCACCGCGTGCTCCATTGTGACCTCACGGCCGCTGCCGGCTCTGTCACCGAGCGCTCGCCCCGCACCCGTCTATAAAAGCAGGGCGGGCACAGCCGGCGCTGCCCCGCAGACACCGTGCCCTGCCACGGCCGGCGAGGGCGGCGCAGCCGGAGCCGCAGCCGCAGCAGGAGCCGCAGGCGCTCCCGGCTCCGCGGCGTGCGGAGGAGGCGCCGGGCCCTGTCCCGCCGCCGCGGGTATCGCCGGCAGCGCCGCCGCCGCTGAGCCGGGCCGGGGCTGCACCGCACAGCCGGAGCGGAGAGCGCCGGCCACGGCGCAGCCCGGCTCTGCCAGCAAAGCGCAGCTGGAGAGCTGCTCCTGTTATAAATTTATCTGCAATAAATTAATCAACTCCAATAAATGGAATCAACAAAGAATTTATCGAGCAAGCAGCAGCAAGCAAATCAGCGCTGGGCGTCCGGGGAGTCTCTGCTCCACCAACGGCACGCACCCCACTCCGTTTCAGTCCAGTCTTTTATTTTCATCTTATCCGTGTATGTGCCTTTCAGCATCTTCTCACGTTCTTTCTGCGTCTGCACAACCAGTTGCTATGGGGTCTTCTCCTGGCTCCTGGTGGTCTTGGGGGGGCAGGCCGTGGTCTTCTTCTCTTAGCCAGCTGTTGGTTGACTTTTTCCTATCTTTTTTGCAAGCATCCACAAACTGGGCACATACAGGATGTTTGTGGTTATTTAAGACATAATGTAGCTGAAGCAAGTTTCAGTGGTCTTTTGGCCGCGTTCCCTATTTTAGCAAGGTTTGATTAGCAAAAGCCTTACACATACTCTGTTACACTCCCAGGGTGTGTCCCCGCCGCGCCTCTGCGCCAGCGCCCGCTGCCGCCTGTGTCCGCCCGCTGTCCGCGTCTCTCCGCTCCCCCAGGGTTCCCCTGGCTCGGGACGTGCCCCTGTTCTCCACGCCAGGCCGCTCCCCTGCTGGTCGTGCCTCTCAGAAACAGGGCCCTGCTGCATGAGACAATGCCTTGGGACCCAGGCCCCTCCAAAACTGCCTTTGTCCTCGCTGCGCTCGCGCCAAGAGCGGCGTGTGCGTCACCTTCCTGCCCGTTCAGTATGTCCAGAACTGCACTGAAATGCTACTTCTGTTC
This sequence comes from Oenanthe melanoleuca, assembly GCF_029582105.1. Lineage (NCBI taxonomy): Eukaryota > Metazoa > Chordata > Aves > Passeriformes > Muscicapidae > Oenanthe > Oenanthe melanoleuca. The sequence goes on from NW_026612665.1 coordinate 132,868, forward strand.
AAAGATTTCAGGAGGCAAGACGGGAGCTGGGGTGAGGGCAGAGGGGAGAATGTCAATAAGGACAGGCTGTCCTGAAGTCCCTTTTGCCAGGGCAGGTGCCATGAGGGTCTCTCGCCCTGGGCAAGAGCCAGGAGCCCCAGAGCAGATCCTCTGCCCTGGATCCGGCCAGGACAGGGGTAATTTTTGCAGCAGCCAGGAGGAGCAGGGCCAGGACCTTGGGGTAATTAGATACCACCCCCCACGTGCAGGGGGAAGTGGAAGGGATTTGTTTTTGCTTGGCCTGTGTGCTGAGAGTTGTGGAATGTGACTCGTTGGCCTTGTCCACTCTGCTTTTAGTGTTGTTACTGTTTGTGTTCTTATTTCACTGCTGTTTCTAGTAAATTGTTCTCCTCTCAATCTGTGATCTTTATCTATTTGTGCTTTCCTCTCCATCCTGCCACAGGGCAAGTGGTGGGGAAGGCTGTGAATGGTACATGGTCTGAGGTGTTTCAATGTGAGCACTGAATTGGGGAATACCATTCCTACACCGCAGCAATGTGGGGAAACTCAATTTCCTAAGCGATCACTTTCCTTCTTTAGTCCTACAGGAAAATTAGCCTGCTGAAAAGCAACTGCTGTAATTGAATTGAAAGCCTGCTAGGTAACACTTGTTTTAAAATACAGACTTAATAAAGTTACAAAGAAACTTAAATTTAAACATTTTAATATTAAATATTAAATATTTAGTATTTCATTTAAATATTACCAAATAGTCTTTATAATAATAGTTTAAAATATTTTAAAATCTGTGGTGGGAGAAATTCCTGTGGTCTTTTTCCAGTCTCACAGTGACAATTCTGTAAAGCAAATTACAACTGAATATTTTCAGCTCATCAAAAATGTTAAGCAAAATAGCAGAAACAGTTACATTAGAGCTGCATTTCCATAGCAGATGGTTGACTTTAAGGCTTAAGGCTAAAGAAGGGGAAATGAGAGGATCTGTGTGTTGGAAAACAAAACCATATTAGACTGTGCAAATGCATTCTGTTCTTCTCTCAAATGGACATTCTTATATTCCAAATATCATTGAAAGTTGAAGCCAAAATTTCAAGTGATTTTATGTCAATCAGCTAGTGTTAAATCATTAAAGAGAGCATTACTGGTCTGATTCAAAGGTGGCTGAATGAATGAGGAACAAAAAATCTGCACATTAAAATTACACTTTCTTGAATAAGTTAGATTTTTCAGAGGATTCAGAAAACAGGTTTGGGTCTGGTTTTTTTTCCCTCTCTAAATTCCAAGAGTTCATGCCTTCGCTTAGTCAGTTCAAGGTTCTGAAGGGTCACTTGGCTAGAATTGAAGTCACAGACAGTGGATTCTAAGTACTTCTAAAAAGATGCCCTTGATTTTCAGACAAAATGTCATGAAAGAAAAAACTGAAATCAACTGAATTCAGACACCACTTTGCTCTCCATTAAGCCACAAACCTACACTCTAACCTTTTCATTGATACAAACACAGACACACTGACAGCCTTGGTTGGCAGGAAAAGGAAAAAGGAAGAAGGAAGACAACTCATGGAGAGCAGTCAATGCTAAACCCCCTGCCTGGGCTTCACAGCACTCCCCACCTGTGCCCATCCCTGCAGGGCAGGACCAGCATCAGGAGGACCTGTGGCCAGAGGTGGTGACAGTGGCAGGTGCCTCTGCCCAGGGCAGAAGGCACAGCACCTCTGCTCCTGGCAGGAACAGGGGTCACTTGCCTGGGTGGTCCCGGTGCCCCAAAAGGAGGAGTGACCCCAGCCCCAGGGCTCTCCCCAGCCCTGCAGGAGGCCAATCCACCAGCAGCTCTAGCACAGCTCCTGGAACTCTTTATTCAAGGAAAAGGAAATCAGTTGTTATTTCCCTCCTACAGTCCCTGCACACTGGTTTCTCTCCCTTCCAATGCCCTTCCCTTTTCCCTTGTGCCCCACTCTGGGTGACTCCTCTGTGCTGGGGCCACAGCCGTGGGCCCTGGAGTGCAAGGGCCATGTCAGCAGTGGTACCTCTTCCCACAGGAAATCCTGCTGCAGCTGCACACCTGCAGCACAACAGATGCCAGAGCAGAGTGAGCAGCAGGAGCAGCTGCTCTGTCAGG